>NC_091074.1:92951287-93254318 GCF_032405125.1 Capricornis sumatraensis
TTTCTCTGTCCTTCCTGCTCAGTTCTGAAAAGTCCTCTGATTCAGTTATTTCACTCTTGCCTTTGAGGTCCCTATCAGAGATTTACTGAGGTCCCTGGGCTGCTGCTCCTCATTATCATTCTAATGCTCTTAGCATTCAGCACAGAAAATACATCTATATGTCTGTTATGATTTATTTCACACACACACAAACATTTGACTTTATAGATTAAAGGTCTGTAATCCTCTGGTAGTTTTTTTAAGTTGTCCTTTTTATCACTAAAAGGTTGTTTCAATATGCTGCCACTTAGTACAGGGGATGGAGTCTTTTCTGTTCACCACAAACTCAGAGGAAAAAAAGAATCTAAGTAACACAAGATAAACAATGTGAGGATTTCCCGGAGACAAATATAACTTGCATTCTTCACTTTTACACAAAGGGGAATTTAAAACTATATTTAATTAAAGTAAGTATAACTTAAAATAAATTTAAAACATATTCTTATTTATGTCATGATTTTAGGAAGGAATAAAGAGAAAAAAAAAACCTGATGAAAGAAGAAAGGAACGAAGTAATAAAGAAACCATATTCTTTTACCCCATACTGAGATACATGAACGAGGTGCTTCTGCAAAAATCAATACGACGATACACTGCCCTCCTGCCCTGCCTCACCTCCTCGAAGTCACTGCTGACCCACAGTGGGATAGGAGTGCCCCAGTATCTGTTCCTGGAAATTGCCCAGTCACGTGCATCTTTCAGCCAATTTCCAAATCGCTTTTCTCGCACAAACTCTGGGACCCTGCAATAAACAGATCAGATAATCACATCAAAATATTAGTAAGTAAACTTATAAAATTACATCTGCATAAGCCTTTGTATAATCCTTTGTGAAACCAACACTCTGGAATCTGTGCACTCACTTCTAGGAGAATGTTTTCTACAAGGATAGTACCAAAAAACCTACAGTGGTTGTTTCTGCTGTGAATTCATCCCAGGGAAGATGCTCTGTAATATGAAACTCCACAGCACATAAGCTTCCCAGTCCTGCTCTCCAACTGCAGGAATGCCGCAATTCTTTAACTAATCACCCTGATCCTATTCAGACCTAGTCTTCTGGTCAACCACACAATAGTGCTTTTATTGAAAGTCACTAGGTAAGGGCTCTTAATCACCTATAAATAAGAGTGCAAATGAGTGGGGCTATTTGTAGTTGGCGGGTAGCTGCCTCTCTAGGCTTACCTGCAGGAACCCTGCCACTGCACTTCAGGGTCCAGCAATAAGGCAAGTTCCTTAGAACGCAGCTGCTTACCTCACTGCCTTTGCCTGTGCCATCCCTCCACTTTGATAACCTTCAACTTGCCACCCTCCTTTCTTCGGCCACCCCCGTCCCCAAGGTTCCTGCAGCTTCTGACTGGTAAATGACTCCTTATTCTTTAAGGTTCCGCTTTGCAGAAAATCTTGCCAAGCTTCCAGGCTGAGTTAGGGCACCCTTCAGCTCCAAAATACCCTGTACGCTCAGGCACTGCAATTAACATCCTAGGTCAGTTTATAGGCCTGTACCCTCTCCCCACAATTCCCAATGAGAGAGCCACACTAATTATCCATACTGAGCACTCCACTAGAAGACTAAAAGGTATAAAAATGAAAAAAACTACTTTCTCTTGAGAAATCAGGGTCAACTTACTAAGAAATATACAACTTCCTCTTACTGCTCAGAGATTCTCTCCATTCTTCCAAAGTCAAATGCACTATTTCTTATTTTCCCCAAGAACTTCTTGGGAGAAGTAAAAACTAGTGATTACGCTCAAAACTCTCTGTGAAAAAATGTTCTTCTGGAATACAAAGATTTAGACTTAGACCACTTTTGCACCTACAGTGTACCTGTTCCGTCACCCAGTCACGTCCGACTCTTTGTGGCCCCATGGACTGTAGCCTAGCAGGCTCAGTTACCAAGTCAACTGTTGACTACTTCAGTGCCTATGTTCAGATAACCCTTATTTTTACTTAATAATGGTCCCAAAGTACAAAAGCAGTGATGGATACTCTTACTGTGCCTAATTTATAAATTAAACTTCATCACAGGTGTGTAAATATGTACAGGAAAAGCACCGTATATAAGGAATAGGGTTCAGTTGTTGTTTTGTCACTAAGTTGTGTCCAACTGACGACCTGTAGCCCACCAGGCTCCTCTGTGAATGGATTCTCTAGGCAAGAATACTGGATTGGGTTGCACTTTCTTCTCCAGGGGATCTTCCTGACCCAGGGATCAAACCTGTGTCTCTTGTACTGCAGGCAGATTTTTTACCACTGAGCTACCAGAGAAACACATTTAGGATTCAATACTATCTGTGTTTTCAGACAGCCACTGGAGGGGTCTTGGAACATACCTGCTATGGCAAAGGGGAAGAACTACTGTAACACCTCTCTGCAGTTTAGATATTAGCTGAGAAGAACAAGGAGTCTATCCTTGCAGTGTTTATCTATGAAGCCAGAGTACACAAGGCATCACCATGTTTTAAGAACTCAATAAGTGTCAAAAATAAAGTATTAAATGGCTGCTGTAGTACCTCCAAAGATAAATTTTTATCCTGAAAATGACTATCACTTAAAGCTAGGGGACTTTGACAGTTTTCCAAAGTCATTCAGATCAAATGAATGGCAACTTCTCATTTTCACTGGGTTAAGAAAAATATTCCCCTATATGTCTTATCATGAGAAGGATTCTACTTGTTATACAAAATTATTTAAATTATTTTGTGTTCCTGAATAAACAAAATAACACATAGCTATTACTATACAATTAAAGATGGCTTTTAAAACGATTATAATTTGGAGGAAGTGTAAGCCAATATTAACTACTGACAAAGGACATTATGAAGACACACATTTAACTGCTCACCAGTAACACAGGTCATTGTTCCTCAGCAGCTGATCCACCATGTGCTCCACCCTAACGAACCAGCTAGGCACTGCTTTGTAAATGAGTGGAGTGTCTGACCTGGGAAAGCAAAAATGCAGAATGTGGCTGGTCAGACTGAGGTATGCAGGGACCGAGGGTAAGACCGACCTTTAGTTTCTTACTCATATCACCATCATGTATTAGGTCTTCTACTGCAAATACTAGTGTCTAGGTCATCTCCCTCCACAAATGGTGGAAAATCAAAGTTAACAAGAGAAAAACTGTAGTTCTGCTTGTGTGACAGCTGTCTAAGAAATGATGTCAACCTCAGCAAAGAGGAAACAGGAATGAAACATGATGCCACTGAACATTCCAATTTAACCCACATCTTCAGAGTATGATGTCTTATACCACATGCTATTTCTCACTAAATTCCATTAGAAAATTGTAGAGATATATCTCATCCTAGAGAAATGTGATTTCAACACAAAAGATACTGGTACAGATCTATTTTTCTAACATCTAAAGATAAAATAACTATATACGTGAATTCATAAAATTATCATTAAAACAAAAATGAAGTTTCCACACACTAACTTGAAAGGATACAAATGAGATGGGAAACACGAAATGATGAAATGGGTTTACATATCAAGTATATTCACAAATCTGAAGCTCTAGCTGTATTTCATCTCACCTCCAACAAAAAGGGTAGCTATGGGTGAAGGTGCTGGCAACAAGAAGTCGACCTTGTTCCTTTAGAGTCTTGATGATATTTTTGTCAGCATCCTATTTTTAAAAAATTAAAATCTAGCCATTAAAATATCCCACAATAATTACTAATACTATATAATTAAGTATATTACTAAAATCTGTTATTTTGTTTCCTTTACTGTGAATAAAACACATATATAACAAAAGTATTACAAAAATACTTGGTCTGTATCTCAGCTATTATATAACATTAAGCACTTTTAAACTATGTTCCAGATCATTTAAGAAATGAAATTTTCAATTAGCAGTGATTACACAAGATCACAAAGCTGCTTCCTGAGTCACAAACCATAGTTCATTCTTTCTGATTCCTACCCTTGAAATTACAGCATGCATCCTCTGAAGATATTAGACCTTGGAAAGCAGCTGATCTGATTTTATATGCTGAAACAAAACAAAACCAACTTCCTGGGGAAAAAAAAAAACCCAGATATGAAAGCTACCTAACAAAAACTAATTAATAAAAGAAGTAGGATGAAACTGACACCTTTTTAAGTCACATAGATACAAACCTTCACATACTGTCCTGCAAAATCTGTCACTTCAGCTGTAAAACAGCCTGAGGCATCCACAGGGCAAATAGGGAGAGAGTCTTTCTGAATGATGTTGAAATCCATACAGACCCGATAATCATCCTAGGGCAAAGGAGAAAGGAGGAAGGGAAGTACAAAATAGTTAAGTGTGGATATGGCAGGAGAAAAGCATGTCAGGCAACAGATTTATAGAATTTTTCAATATTCTGACCTATTGTTGTAACCAACTTTTGTTATTCTCTCAACTGAAGTTAACTCAAGGATCATTCAGAGAATTCAGAGCCCTACAGCAGCGTTTTAGATCTGGTAGACAGAGTGCCTGAAGAACTATGGACAGAGGTTTGTGACACTGTACAGGGGACAGAGATCAAGACCATCCCCAGGAAAAAGAAATGCAAAAAGGCAAAATGGTTGTCTGAGGAGGGCTTACAAATAGCCAAGAAAAGAAGAGAAGCAAAAAGCAAAGGAGAAAAGGAAAGATATAAGCATCTGAATGCAGATTCCAAAGAATAGCAAGGAAAGATAAGAAAGCCTTCCTCAATGATCAATGCAAAGAAATAGAGGAAAACAACAGAATGGGAAAGTCTAGAGATCTCTTCAAGAAAATTAGAGATACTAAGGGAACATTTCACGCGAAGATAGGCTGAATAAAAGACAGAAATGATATGGACCTAACAGAAGTAGGAGATATTAAGAAGAGGTGGCAAGAATACACGGAAGAACTATACAAACAAGATCTTCATGACCCAGATAATCACGATGGTGTGATCACTCACACTTATCTAGAGCCAGACATCCTGGAATGTGAAGTCAGGTGGGCCTTAGGAACCATCATTATGAACAAAGCTAGTGGAAGTCATGGAATTCCAGTTGAGCTATTTCAAATCCTACAAGATGATGCTGTGAAAGTGCTGCACGCAATATGCCAGCAAATTTGGAAAACTCAGCAGTGGCCACAGGACTGGAAAAGGTCAGTTTTCATTCCAATCCCAAAGAAAGGCAATGCCAAAGAATGCTCAAACTACCACTCAATTGCACTCATCTCACATGCTAGTAAAGTAATGCTCAAAATTCTCCAAGCCAGGCTTCAATAGTATGTGAACCATGAACTTCCAGATGCTCAAGCTGGTTTTAAAAAAGGCAGAGGAACCAGAGATCAAATTGCCAACATCCGCTGGATCATGGAGAAAGGAAGAGAGTTCCAGAAAAACATCTATTTCTGCTTTATTGACTATGCCAAAGCCTTTGACTGTGTGGATCACAATAAACTGTGGAAAATTCTGAAAGAGATGGGAATACCAGACCACCTGACCTGACTCTTGAGAAACTTGTATGCAGGTCAGGAAGCAAGAGTTAGAACTGGACATGGAACAACAGACTGGTTCCAAATAGAAAAAGGAGTATGTCAAGGCTGTATATTGTCACCCTGCTTATTTAACTTATATGCAGAGTACATCATGAGAGACGCTGGGCTGGAAGAAGCACAAGCTGGAATCAAGATTGCCGAGAGAAATATCAATAACCTCATATATGCAGATGACGCCACCCTTATGACAGAAAGTGAAGAAGAACTAAAGAGCCTCTTGATGAAAGTCAAAGAGGAGGGTGAAAAAGTTGGCTTAAAACTCAACATTCAGAAAACGAAGATCATGGCATCTGGTCCCATCACTTCATGGAAAATAGATGGGGAAACAGTGGCTGACTTTAGTTTTCGAGGCTCCAGAATCACCGCAGATGGTGACTACAGCCATGAAATTAAAAGACGCTTACTCCTTGGAAGGAAAGTTATGACCAACCTAGACAGCATATTAAATAGCAGAGACATTACTTTGCTGACAAAGGTCCATCTAGTCAAGGCTATGGTTTTTCTAGTGGTCATGTATGGGTGTGAGAGGTGGACTATAAAGAAAGCTGAGCGCTGAAGAATTGATGCTTTTGAACTGTGGTGTTGGAGAAGACTCTTGAGAGTCCCTTGGACTGCAAGGGGATCCAACCAGTCGATTCTAAAGGAGATCAGTCCTGGGTGTTCATTGGAAGGACTGATGTTGAAGCTGAAACTCTAGTATTTTTGCCACCTCATGCGGAGAGCTGACTCATTTGAAAAGACCCTGATGCTGGGAAAGATTGAAGGCGGGAGAAGAGGACAACAGAGGATGAGATGGTTGGATGGCATCACCGACACAATGGACATGGGTTTGGGAAGACTCTGGCAGTAGGTTATGGACAGGGAGGCCTGGCGTGCTGTAGTTCATGGGGTTGCAAAGAATTGGACACAACTGAGCAACTGAACTGAACTGACCCTGGGAAAAAATTTAAGTTAATCACACTGCATAGCTCTGAAGAAAGAAATTAAAGTCTCTCTTCTGATCATATAGTATTTAGTCAACAACACAGCAGAGGTGATGGAGCTTTTCTTCATTTTGATGGCTGTGTTGACTGTATAACTGTATAACAATGTGCCCTTGTTGAAACTCCCAGCTGCATATCATAAAACGCAAAGGATAGGCACTCAGTGGTGTCCAACTCTTTGTGATCCCATGGACTGTATGTAGCTCACCAAGCTCCTCTGTCCATGAAATTCCCCAGGCAAGAATACTGGAGTGGATTGCCATTTCCTTTTCCACATAAAGCACAAAGTGTATAGCAAATACTTAAATAATGAATGGATGAAAACATTGCATGCCTTTTAGAAAAACAAAATGCCTAGCAACGCTCAGGATTTAGCCCACCATTTTCAGAACCAGCTCAGGATGGAAAGGAATTTCAGACACAAGTTTTTTTTCTTTGGGGGGAGGTATCTCCACAGTCTGGACAACAGTGAGAAACATCTTTCTGTGATACACATACACACACACACAACTTAGTGGTCAAAGACATTTACTTCTCATAAGTACATTTGCAAGATTTATACTACTCACAGAACCAAAGTAAGGAGCTTGGTGTACAATCCCAGTGCCTTCTTCTTCTTTCACATAGTTGTCAACAAGCACAGTAAAAGCACCACTTTCTTTATACTGGAAAAGAAAGGTTATCGGGCTTAAAGAATAAAATAAAACCATATCATAATATTAAATTTAAATAGTTTTTGGTAAGACCCTGAAAAAATTTTAGCACTTAATTTTTGCAAATAGAATGGACAGAATAATTCAGATTGGGAAGAAATGTGCCAATTCAAATCATTTCCATGAATAACAGGTCACCATTTATAAATGAAATTGTTATCTAAAGACTTACAGATAAAAATTTCTTCCTTAGTCACAAAACTTTTCATCAGTTCTTCTAACCTCACCCCTGCCCCAGTAAGCAGTTTATCTTAAAATGTCTCAGAAGATGTGCTCCCTCAACAATTCCCTTCCTGCTGTATTTCCAATCACTGAAAACACTTTGCGCTGCTCCTTTTCCTTTCAGGTCAGCTCAGGTTTTTCAGTAATAAAAGGCAAACTTTGAAAGAATCAGGATGGGAGCCAAGTTACAAGTTCTAGATTCAGGTACTCGAAGTACTGTAACACCGAGGAGAATTGCTTTCAGTTTGATTTTTTTCCTAACAACTAAAGTCAGGTTTACACATATAAGACTACAGACCTACTTTTTCTACCTTTGTCTCTTCGTATTTCTTTTCACATACCCTTTGTTTCAGTCAAACTGACCCTTTGCTTTCTTAATCCCTCTGCCTTTGTAAAATGTACTTTCAGAAATGATTTTCACATTTAATCCTATAACACAGTAAAAAAGGCATTGGCAATCCCATGTTCAAAAAATATTCTGGTTGTATTTTAATTTCACAGATGAACAAACTCTGGACAAAGATGGAATTGTTTGTCCAGATTATACAACTAAGTAATGATGAAGCCAGGCCTTCAGCGATGAAGGCCTTTGGGTTCCAAACACAACTTTATATTCAACCACATCACAGCTCTTTAATTCTTTGGTATTCACTTAAAATTAAACTTGAAAAATAACTCTGAATTTTTAATTGCTATAACCCAAATCATCTGGAAACATTTTTGGTGTGGTGTGACAGGTGCTTTTCAATAGTTTAAACTCGGAGAAATAATATGTGTATCCTCAGAATCAGACATAAGAAGAGGGAATACAAAAGATCCTACTGTTTCTAACTGTAGACAAAGAAATGCTGCATTGCGTTCCTATTTCTTGAAGTCCAGTTTAAGGTATTACCCCTGCTGAGTCTTAGGGGGCAGGGTCTGAACTGGGTTAGCATTCACACAGAGAGCTATAGTGTTACACTTCACAGACAGCATCTATTCTCATAGCTCCCACTTAAAACTTCAGAACATGGGTATTTTACGTATACATCAGATGATTTTTGTTTTAAGTCGAAGAATCTGCAGCATCGTTCTAAAACTTACCAAATGTTCTAGAAATTTTATGAAGATAACTGAACGCATATGTGTTATTCTTAAAAAACTTAAATCAGTATGAACTGAATGCATATTCCAGAGAGACTCGTGACTTCACCCAAAGTTCCTAACTATTGTGTCTATGTACATTTTCTGAAAGGGCTGAACTTTCCTTAGGGTCTCAATAGAGTCTTCCCAATAGGGTCTATAATTCAGTGCAAGAGTTTTAAGACAAATAAAAACAAGTATTAAAAAAATGTTTAGATACAGAAGAATGGAGTAATGATATTTTTCAGGGGGAGAAATCAAAGAAACGTTTCAGAAAATGCTTTTCCCAGAGGGCATCTGAGCTTACTCTTGAAGAGTGTCAAGTTGATATGACAATAAAGAAAGGTGAAGCTTTTTTAAAAACAGAAGGAAAACTTAATAAAAACAAAGGCAGGGAGAGAGGAAAAGAAAGGACAAGTTTGATGGAAGCAAAAGTGAAAGTGAAGTCGCTCAGTTGTGTCTGACTCTTTGTGACCCCATGGACTATAGCTTACCAGGCTCCTCCCTCCACGGGATTCTCCAGGCAAGAGTACTGGAGTGGGTTGCCATTTCCTTCTCCAGGGGATCTTCCCGACCCAGGGATCGAACCCGGGTCTCCCGCATTGCAGGCAGACGCTTTACCATCTGAGCCACCAGGGAAGCTCGATGGAAGCAAAGGATATGTTTAAATCAACATTAGGAGATATGGTTGGGAGCTGGACTGCCTTGTGTCAAGTGGAGAACGCCTAGTGAAAGACCAGGTAAAGCATTCGGCAATCCATTAGCAACAACATGCAATGAGGAAGAATGCCTTTAGTTAGGAGATAAGAAATATGCGAAAACACTCAAGCGCACAGAAGTATAGACACAGGTGTTGCTGTGGACAAAGCCCACCTGCATTAGTCAAACTCTTATTATCTCTACACTGAACCAGAACAGAGGTAAGTAAATATTTTATCCCAGGCTGTGATGTAAGGTTTTGCTGGCTAATGCCACGTCCAGCTGAATATAACTTCCAATGTGTAAAATCAGGTCTGAGGGTGTTGCTCATTATTTTGCTTCAAGACCTATAAATAAGAACCAATACAAGAGGTCTCCCCTGGTGGCTCATATCTGCCAATGCAGGAGACACGGTTTTGATCTCTGGTCCACGAAGATCCCACATGCCTCAGAGCAACTAAGCCACAACTACTGAGGCTGTGCTCTAGAGACCAGGAGTTGCAACTACTGAAGCCTGCACACCTAGGGCCTGTGCTCCTCAACAAGAGAGGCCTGTGTGGTCAAACTAGAGAGTGGCCCCAGCTCACCGCAACTAGAGAAAGGCCTATGCAGCAACGAAGACCCAGTAAAGCCACAAATAAACAGATTAAGGAATCAACGGGAAATTCCTATTGTTTTCATTCTTTTGCTGTTGCTGGAGTTTACAACTACAGCTGTGGATTCTGTTGACAGAAAATGAAAAACCACATAAAATAGTTCTGTGATTCTGATGAAAATTAAGTTACTAAATGCCTGAGCTTAAAGAACTTACCTCATAAATTCCTTGAAATGAACTGTTACTTAGACACACAGTTTCATTCTGAGTACTATTTTAAATTTGTAAAAACAAATCCCAAACAACACCTGACCTCAATGACTTTCCTGGGTGATAATAAGCAATAAAAAATATACAGATACAAACATAACTGATTTCATACATAATTTGAGAAAACTATTTAAAATTTTATATAGTGTTTTAATTATTAAACCAAGAAGGCAATATGAACAGAATTTAATTTTTTTAATATCTAAACAAAATTTTTTTGGATTCAGGCACACTTATATCAACAATAAGACAACATGAATGTCACTCCAGTTATCAAACACACAGGTTGAGGAGAGTGCCTGTGGTAGAGGTCTCTAAGCTTACCTTTACAAAATAGTCAAACAGGGGCCTGTATTTCTTGCCTTTGAGAGAGGCACCAGGAAATCTAGAAAAAAAGAGAAGCAAACTTACAATTAAAATCATCAAAGAAATGAGGCTTCAGCCACATCAAATTATCATTTCTTCCTGATTTCCTTGTTCCTAAGTCATTAGTGCTAGAACATGTGACTTGAATATATTTGATTAAACTTGAATAATATATATAGCTCTTGGGCAATAAAGTATCTCACTTTTTAAAGCTAAAGACACACACACCACACAGATGCACACATGTATACATCAAAGATTTGTATTTTCACCTTTCAAGGATCTCATAGTCACTTTCCGATTTATAGAGGGCTGATAATCTGGCTTCCATTAAAATGTATAATTTTCCTCTGACAGCATCTATGAGAGCAAGGGAAAATGTGGACTTCAATGATATGCATGATATTTTCTGAATAAAAAACAGAACACATGGTTCACCAACCAGAAAAGTTGTATACAGGCAGATGAATGACGTGACTGAAATCTTAGGCAAAGGGCCTTCAAGGGTGTCACGTTCACTACACCATGGCCATGACCCAGAGGTGACACCAGGATACTTATACAGACAGAAATGCACTTGCCTACAGAAGTAGAAGTAGACACCACAGGTAGGTTCTATGGTGGAAACAGCTCCTTCCTACAGATAGCATTAGAAACCAACTGTTGATTCTTAGATTCTCTTAAGGCATAGCTAAATAAAGGTAAAAGTATCTGTTTTCTGACTACCAATCCTTTTCCATTCCTTTCTCAATATTATTCCCTGATAGTACAAGCTACTGTGAATCAAACTGTCTTGTAAGATAAAATTTCTTTCTGGCTATGAGCTTTTCTTTCTTTCCTTAGCTTCCCCCTGCTCTCCATAAACTGCTGAAACCTGAAGATACCAATCTCTATGGGAAGGGCCTCATTAGACTATGATTAACATGGTAACAGAATATTCAAAAGGTACAAAGTTTTCAAGTTCTGGTACCAATTCTGTATTATGATATATTTGTTGTTCAGTTGCTAAGTCATGTTCAACACTTTGCAACACCATGCTACAGTACACCAGGCTCCCCTGTTCTCCACTATCTTAGAGTTGGCTCAAATTCATGTCCACTGACAAATTTCCAAATTTGCTGGCATATTGAGTGCAGCACTTTAACAGCATCATCTTTTAGGATTTGAAATAGCTCAGCTGGAATTCATCACCTCCACTAGATTCTCCTAAGAATGTTCAAACTATCATACAGTTGCACTCATTTCATATGCTAGTAAGCTACTAGCTTTGTTTGTAGTGATGTGTCCTGAGGCCCATTTGACTTCACACTCCAGTATGTCTGGCTCTAGGTGAGACTATCTTGAGAGCCAGACATCTATAGTAGTAGTATCTGCATATCTGAGGTTGTTGATATTACTTCCAGCAATCTTGATTCCAGCCTATAATTCATCCAGCCTTGCATCTTACATGATGTACTCTGTGTGCTTATAAGTTAAATAAGCAGGGTGACAATTTACTGCCTGTTGATACTCCTTCCCCAATTTTGAACCAGTCAGTTATTTTATGTTCAGTTCTAACTGTTGCTTCTTGACCCACATACAGGTTTCTCAGGAGAGAGGTATGGTCTGGTACTCCTATGTCTTTAAGAATTCTCCAAAGTTTGTTGTAATCCACATAGTCAAAGGTTTTAGTGCAGTCAAGGAAGCAGATGTTTTTCTGGAATTCCCTTGCTTTTTCTATGATCCAGTGAATGTTGGCAATTCAATTTCTGGTTCCTCTGCTTTTTCTAAACTCAGGTTTTACATCTGGAAGCTCTCAGTTCATATATTTCTGAAGCTTAGCTTGAAGGATTTTAAGCATAACCTTACTAGCATATGAAATGAGTGCAACTGTATGGTAGTTTGAACATTCTTTGGCATTGCCTTTCCATGGGATTGAAATGAAAACTGACTTTTTCCAGTTCTGTGGCCGTTGCTGAGTTTTCCAAATTTGTTGACATTCTGTGTAGCACTTTAACACCATCATCTTTTAAAATTTTAAATAGCTCAGCTGGAATTCCATCATGTCAACTAATTTTGTAGTAATGCTTCCTTTTAAGGCCCATGTGACTTCACACTCCAGGATGAATGGCTCTAGGTGAGTGACCACACCATCGTGGTTATCTGGGTCATTAAGATCTTTTTTGTATAGTTCTTCTATGTATTCCTGCCACCTCATCTTAGTCTCTTCTGCTTCCATTATGTCCTATGTTTTCTTGATCTTTCCAGTTTTCTTGAAGAGATCTCTAGTCTTTCCCATTCCATTGTTTTCCTCTATTTCTCTGCACTGTTCATTTAAGAAGGCCTTCTTATCTTTCTGTACTATTCTCTCAAATTCTGCATTCAGTTGGCTACATTTTTGTTTCCCTTTCTCCCCTGTCTTTCACTTCTCTACTTTCCTTAGCCATTTGTAAAGGCTCCTCAGACAACCATTTTGCCTTCTTGCATTTCTCTTTCTCTGGATGGTTTTGGTCAGTGCCTCCTGTACCGTGTTACAAACCTTCATCCATTAGTTCTTCAGGCATTGTGTCTACCAGATCTAACAGATCTAATCTCTTGAATCTACTCATCACCTCCAATGTATAATCATATGAGATTTTATTTAGATCATCTGTCAGTTGCTTATTGGTTTTCCCTACAATGTAAGGCTGAATTTTGCAATAAGGAGTTCATAATCTGAGCCACAGGCAGCTCTAGGTCTTGTTTTTGTTAACTGTAGAGAGCTTCTCTAATCTTCAGTTGGAAAGAATAAAATCAATCTGATTTTGGTGTAGACCATTTGTGATGTCCATGTGCAAAGTTGTCTCTTGGGTTGTTGGAATGGGGTGTTTGCTGTGACCAGCATGCTCTCCTGACAAAACTGCTAGCCTTTCCCCAGATTTGTTTTGTACGCCAAGAGCAAACTTGCCTGATACTCCAAGTATCTCCTGACTTTCTGCTTTTGTATTCCAATACACAATAACGGAAAGGACACCTTTATTTTTTTTTCGGTGTTAGTTCTATAAGATGTTGTAGGTCTTCATACAACCAGTCAACTTCAACTTCTTTGGCATCAGTTGTTGGGGCACAGTTTTGGATTACTGTGATATTGAATGGCTTGTCTTGGAAAGGAAATGAGATCATTCTGTCATTTTTGACAGTGCATCCAAGTACTGCATTTTGGATTCTTTTGTTGACTATGAGAGCTACTCCGTTTCTTTTAAGGGATTCTTGCCCACAGCAGTAGATATAATGGTCATCTGAATTACAGTCTCCCATTTCTGTTCATTTCAGTTTACTGATAATAAGAAATACAAATATAAGAACTGTCTTAGTCTCTGTTCTGGCATGGATGCCTGCTCAGTCACTTCAGCTGTGTTAGACTCTTCGCGACCCTGAAGACAGTAGCCCACCAGGCCCTTCTGTTCATGAGCTTCTCTAGGCAAGAATACTGGAATGGGTTGCCATTTTCTCCTTGAGGGGATCTTCCGAACCCAGAGATCAAACTCATGTCTGCCAGGATCTCTTCCATTGCAGGTGGATTCTTCACCTACCGAGCCACCTATTTTGGGAGAGCTCTTAAATCTCTTGGAATTTCTTAAGTGATGGGAGCCATGAATGTGTCTTTTGTTGATAAAAAAACACACTATGAGGGTAGTATACCCTAGTTCTGGAGACAGAAACTTGAGACCCTTCCAGATCTCTCTATGCACTTCACTTGGCCACTTGAGTGTATCCTTTACAATCCTCTTTTATACTTAACTGGTAATCTCAAGAGTACAATGTTCTCTGAGTTCTGTGACTTACTCTTCAGACCCAAGGAGGAGGTCATGGGTTGGTTAGAAATCCAGGTGACAACCAGAACTCATGACTGACATCTGAAGTGTGGGTGCAGTAGCAGAGGGTTGTCTTGTAGGACTAAGCTCATAAACTGTGATATCTGACTCTTCTCCAGACAGCTAGTGCTTAAATTGATTTAACTGTTTGGCAGTGTTGAGAAAACACATATTGGAGATTCCTAATAGCAATGATATGCCACTTCATTGAATCTCAGGTTCCTGGGCTGCTGAGTAAAAGTATAATAATCTGAAAATTATAAGAAATTTTTATTTTTCATCTCTCTGTATAATGTTAATTTTGTGTTAATTTCAACTTGTTAATTTTTTAATCAGAAAAACGCTCATGGTTGTTTTTCCAATTATGTCTAATAGTTTTTCAAAAACGTCATTTTTATTCCAAAAACAAATGTAATTTTTTTTTCTTTTTTAACCATTGTGTCAAAAAGAATAAAAAGCTAGGAATAAATCTACGTAAGGATGTAAAACACCTTTACTCCAAAGATTATTTAACTGATGAAAGAAATCAAAGGTAACACAAACAGATGGAAAAATATACATTCTGGGACTGGAAGGATCAGTGTGATCAAAATGATTATACTACCCAAAGTAATCTACAGATTCAATGCAATCCCTATCAAATTACTAACAGTATTTTATCAGATCAAAAAAATTTAAGATTTGTATGTAAACAGAAAAGATCTCAAATAACCAAGCAATCTCAAAAAACGGAGCTGGAGGAATCAGGCTCACTGACTTCAAACTCTACTATAAAGCTACAGCAATCGAAACAGTATGGTACTGTTATCCTCTATTTTAGAGTAGGGAAATGATGTTAGACAAAAAGCAAATTTGAGAGATTTTCTCATTCGAGTTCAAAATGAGTTCAACAAGCAGCAGTTCAAATAGCAGCAGAGACAACTTACAACCTCAACAACAAATTTGGCCCAGGAACTGCTAATGAATGTACAGTGCAGTGGTTGTTGAAGAAGTTTTGCAAAGGAGACAAGAGCTTTGAAGATTAGGAGCATAGTGGCCAATCATCGGAAGTTGACAATGACCGACTGAGAACAGTCATCAAAGCTGACCCTCTTACAACTACATGAGAAGCTGTCCAAGAATTTAAAGTTGACCATTCTATGGTCATTCAGCATTTGAAGCAAATCAGAAAAGAGAAAAAGCTCAATCAGTGGGTGCCTCATGAGCTGACGGCAAATAAAATAAAATGTCATTCTGAAGGTCCCTCTGCCCAAGAAAGAGTCAAATTATTTCCAGTTTTAGAAATATACTGGAAGCTAACTGGCTTTGTTGTGCTGTTTGAAACTCATTATCAGATTCTCCTTTCAAAATATATCTTGGTATATAACAACATACCTATGTACGCACCACTAGACAATTATTTCTTAGAGGCTTTCTTGGTTTCTAAGAAATTTTATTAATGGGCAAATTTCTCTGGGGTTATTAGCACATACAAGTGATTATGATATACCTAAGTATAGATTCCCAAACAATAAATTATAAGACATGTGACCAGAGAGTTCATGCTACCTCCCAGTCCCAACAACTTTACTGATTCTAGTAAATATTTATTTCTTATATAACATGCAGTATGTTAATTAAGTTATAATTTTAAATTAGCCCTGATTACTAATATGGACTTCCCTGGTGGCTCAGACGGTAAAGCGTCTGTCTACAATGCGGGAGACCTGGGTTCCATCCCTGGGTAGGAAAGATCTGCTGGAGAAGGAAATGGCAATCCACTCCAGTACTATTGCCTGGAAATCCCATGGACAGAGGAGCCTGGTAGGCTACAGTCCATGGGGTTGCAAAGAGTAGGACAAGACTAAGCTACTTCACTTTCCTTTCACATTGATTACTAACAGTGATGTCTGTTTAAAAATCAAAGTATATTTTTTAAACTGTAACATATTTAGGCATGACAAGTAAAAAAAATTTTAGACATTATCTAACATTGTATTTAACTCAGTTTTCTTAATGAATTAACTGTGTGCTGTTTCTAGTGTGACCCATCTACTGTCTATTTATTGAATACTTATCTTGTTCCAGACAATGGGGTATAAGGGCATAGCCGTAAACAATACCCATCCATTTGCTAATAACAACATCCTTGGGAATTCCGGGGCAGTACAGTGATTAGGACACGGTGCTTCCACTGCTAGGGCCCAGGTTTGATCCTTGGGTCTGGGATCATGTAAGCCATGTGGCAGGGCCAAAAAACAAACAAACAAAAAACCTCAACTGTATCTTGATAATCTCTCTCTGTAGCTAAATGAAGTTACTCTAATAAATGCCTTTTAGAGGGAATATACCTCAATATAACAAAGGCCATATATGAGAAGTCCACAGCTAACATCATATTTATGGGGAAAAAGCTAGTGTTTCCTCTAATATCAACAAGATAAAGACACCCACTCTCGACATTTTCATTTTAGTACTGAAGTCCTAGCCAGAAGAGTTAAGTAGGAAAAACAAATAAAAGAAATCCACATTGGAAACGAAGAGGTAAAGCTCACTATTTTCAGATGACATGATAGTACATATATAAAACCCAAGATTCTGTCAAAAACTTAGAACTAAAAAATAAATGCAGTAAAGTTGTAGGATACAAAATCAACATACTGAAATTCACTGCATTTCTACACACCAATAATGAACTATCATAAAGAGAGAAAATAACTGCATTTACAATTGTATCACAAAGAATAAAATATCTAGGAATAAGCTAAAGAGTAAATGAAAGACCAAGACACTGAAAAGTTTAAAAGTTTAAGATACTGATGAAAGAAATTGAAGACACAAATAAATAGAAAAAAATTCCTTGTTCAGGGACTCAAAGAATTAACAGTGTTAAAATGTCCATACTACTCAAATAGTTCTAGATTCAGTGCAATTCCTGTCAATATTTCAATGGCGTTTTTCACAGAAATAGAGCCAACATTCTTAAAATCTTGTATCGACCCACAAAAGATCCTGAAAAGTCCATTCCCTCTTAAGAAGAACAAAGGTGAAGGCAGAACACTTATTTATTTCAAACTATATGACAAAACTCCAGTAATCACAACAGTATGGAACAAAACAGAGAGTCCAGAAATAAACTCACACATATATATACACAATTTATTTACAACAAAGGAGCCAAGAATACACAATAGGGAAAGGAGAGTCTCTTCAATAAATAGTGTTGGGAGAACTAGGTCACTCTCTCATACCACATACAGAAATCAGCACAAATGAATTAAAGACTTGGCCATAAGACCTGAAACCCTAAAATTCCTAGATGAAAACACAGCTGACTGGACTCCCCTGGTGGTCCAATGGTAAAGACTCTGCACTTTCACTGCAGGGGGCATGGGTCTGATCACTGTTCCTAGTTGGGGAAGTTTCACATGCTGCTCAATGTGGGGGGAAAAAACCAAATCCCCACAAAACATATTTGATAAACTCCCTGACGTTGGTCTTGACAATGTTTTTGTTTGTTTTTGACCTGACAACAAAAGAAATCAAAAGCAAAAAAAAAAAAAAGTGGGACTACATCACACTATAGCTTCTGCATAGCAAAAGTAATCAACAAAATGAAAAGGCAACCATGCAAGAAAATATCTGTATATCAAATATCTGATAAGGGGCTAACATCAAAAATATATAAAGAACTCACAGAATGCAACAGCAAATGAATAAATAAATGGGTAGAAGATCTGAATAGATATTTTTCCAAAGAAGACATACAGATATCCAACAGGTACATGAAAAGATGCTCAATATCACTAGTCATCGTGGATACGCAAATCAAAACCCTAATAAGTATCACCTCATACCTGATGGAATGCTGTATTCACAAGAGACAAGTGTCGGCAAGGATATGGAGAAGACAGAACCTTTGTACACTGCTGATGGGAATGTAAATTGATGTAGCCACTATGGAAAATAGTATGGCAGTTACTCAACAAAGTTAAAAATACATGTGATCCAGTCATTTTATTTTTGGGTATTTATACAAAGAAAATGAAAACACTAACTTGCAAAGATATCTGCAACCCATGTTCAGTCATGTTCACTGTAGCATTATTTACAATAACCAAGTTTTAGAAACAACCTGTGTCCATCAGTGGATGGATGGATGAAGAAAATCTGGTATGTATATATACAATGAAAAGCTATTTGGCTATAAGAAAGAATTAAATTTTGCTGTTTAAAACATCTTGGATAGATCTTAAGGCCATGAGGCTAAGTGAAAGAAGTCAAAAGAGGACACTTATCATCTCACTTTTATGTAGAATAAAAACAAAATCAAAACAACAAAAATAAACCTCATGGATACAGATAACAGACTGGTGGTTACCAGAGGCAGGATATGAGGAAGAGGGGGTGACAAAATGAGTAAAGGCAGTCAAAAGGTATAAACTTCCAATTATAAAATAAGGCATGGGGATAAAATTTATAGCATGGCAACCATAGTTAATAATACTATATCGCATACTTGAAAGTTACTGAGAGAGCAGATTTTAAAAGGTCTCACCACAAGAAAACAAGTCTATAAGCATGTATGGTGATGGACGTTAACTAGACTTACTATGATGTTTGTTAACCAATGTATACAAACATCTAATTACTTTGCTGTAAACTTGAAACTAATATGTGCTAAGTTGTTTCAGTTGTGTCCGAGTCTTTGCAACCCTATGATAGTAGCCTGCCAGGCTCCTCTGTCCATAGCATTCTCCACGTAAGAATACTGGAGTGGGTTGTCATTTCCTCCTCCAGGGAATCTTCCTGACCTAAGGATCAAACCCAAGTCTCTTGCCTCTCCTGCACTGGTAGGCAGGTTCTTTACCTGGCAGGGGTGTTGCTTACCACTAGTGCAACCTGGGAAGTCTGAAAACTAACATAATGTGTATCAACTATACTTCAAGTTTTAAACATAAAAAAGGAGGGAAATGTCAGCTTTCACTCATTAAAATTATTTTATTCATATCAATCATAAAGAACAAGGTTCACACTTACCTTTAATCTTCACATATTGCAAGTCAGGATTAACACACAGGGCAAGGTTACTAGGAAGAGTCCAGGGAGTAGTTGTCCAGGCAACCAAAGAAATATTTTCATCTTCCTCCAAAGGGAAAGTTACAAATATTGAAGGATCTTGAACATCCTGAAATCAAATGAGATAAAATATTCTTTTATAAAATTCGTAATAGTAGACTTGCAAGAAAAAGGAACTGATCCTAAAGAATACAATAATTTGATTTCCAGAAAAAAATCTCCCATATTTGTAAGAAGAAAATACAAAGCAAGAAATTCCAAATACATTTTTATATAAAGAAATGCTTTAATAATTACCTTAGTAGACACAACTAAAATATTTAAAGTTTATCAAAAGGGATACATAATGGAGATTTCACTATTACAATGATCTATTTTATAAAGTCCATAAAGAGTTAGGTCAATAAAACAACTATTTTGGAAAACAGTTATTATTTATTCAAAAATATATTAATAAAAATTTCACTGAAGGGTATATGAGAATTGCGTTTTCAACTTTTCAGGAAATCTGAAATTATGTCAAAAATAATCTTTAGTACACAATTAGAGTACGACCAAAGCAAAAAAAAAAAAAAAGAAAATAATAAATGTTGGCGAGGATGCAGTGTAATCTAACAGTCTACTGGAGGTATAAATCAGTATAACCCCTTTGGAAAAGTCTTTAAGAGTGGGAGACAATGAACCATGGTCCTTGAGTCAAATCTGGCCATTACCAGTTTTTGTATAGCCCAAGAGCTAATAATGGTTTTGACAGGATGACAGACCATGTGGCTTACAAAGTCTAAAATAATTACTATCGGGCCCTTTACACAGTTTGCCAACTCTAGTACTAGAGCTAAATGTAAGTATATCTTATGACGCAATAATTCCACTCCTGGGAATGTAAGCAACAGAAATGTCTATATATACTCTCCAAAACTCAAGTTCTAGAATATTCATTAACAGCCAATAACTAGATATTACCCAAATGGCAATCAACATTAGAAGGGATAGGGACTTCTCTGGTGGTCCAGTGGCTAAGACTCTGTCATGCAAAGCCAGGGAAGCACGTTCAATCCCTGGTCAGAAACTAAGATCCGACATGTCATGGAACAGCTAAGCCCACTTGGCAACTACTGAAGCCCATGTGCCACAACTAGGTAGTCTGTGAGCCTCAAAAAAAGATCTCACGCGCCACAACTAAGACCTGACACAGCCAAATAAATAAATAAATTTAACCATTAGAATAGATAAGTTAAATACTTGGCAGTAACTAAAATGATCTACAATTACACACAACATGATGACCTCAGAAACACAATCTTGAGCAAGAGAAGTCAGACAAAAAAGAACAAACTGTACTACTGTATTTATATTTCATAGAGAATCAGTGAACAATGAGGCTGGAATGAGGACAGTAGTAACTATAAAGGAGTAGGGTGATACACACTAAACTAAAAGGCCCATGAGAAGGGAGAGCTCTTGATGGATTAATTGATAAGGCTGCTTTTGTTCTTTATCAGGGTGTTGGCTTCAAATATACATTCATTCTGCACAAGTAGATGAAATAGAGCAAGGAAATGGAAGAGCAAAAAAAATGCTGTCTTATTACGTCAGGAAATAGGTACAAAGGTGTAAAAATATTAATTATATATATATTATATATATAGTAATGAACATAGAAAACTTAAAAAATAAAAAAAGCCACTGAAGGGAAACGTAAAATAAAACATTAATAGTGATTTCCTTTGGGTACTGGGATTATAATTTTCTCCTTCTTCTTAATATCTTCTATGGTTTCTAAATTTTCCACAATGAGCATAAGCTTCATAAATAATCACATCAACTAGACTTCTAGAAACTAACAATTAAGACAATATAAAAAACAAGTATTTTTATATACCATCATTTAGTTTGCGTGTGTATGCTCAATTATCTTTTGGAAAAGTTTGGAAGGATTTTCTTCGTTAACTCAATTTACTTCCCTACAGCTTGCTCTTTCCCAATAAGCAAATGTTTCTATTTACTTATAGATGAGTATAAACTTTGAAAACTCTAGGACCAAACTACTATAGGAAACTAACATGTAAAAATTTGGTTACCAAAGAAAACTCCAGCACAGTACACAAGGATTCCTATTACAAAATGTTTGAAACAATACTGTTACCATTTGAAGAAAAACACCCCTAGCCCTCTGAACAATTCAAATATCTATCAAAAGAATGAATAGATAAATTGTAACCTATTTGTTATAAGAAAGGATTCAGGAGATGTAAGAGATGGGAGTTTGATCCCTGAGTCCGATTTCTGGGTTCATAAGATTCCCTGGAGGAGGAAATGGCAAACTACTCCAGTATTCTCGCCTGAAAAATTCCAGATGGAGGAGCCTGCTGGGCTACATTCCATGGGGTCACAGAGTTGGAAATGAATGAACACACACACATGCAGCAGGGGTCCCCAACCTCTGGGATCTAATCCCTGATGGTCTGAGGTGGAGGTGATGTAATCAGTTCAGTTCAGTTCAGTCGCTCAGTCAGATCCAACTCTCTGCAACCCCATGGACTGAAGCATACCAGGCTTCCCTGTCCATCACCAACTCCTGGAGCCTACTCAAACTCATGTCTATCGCATCGGTGATGTCATCCAACCATATCATCCTCTGTCATCCCTTTCTCCTCCTGCCTTCAGTCTTTCCCAGCACCAGGGTCTTTTCAAATGAGTCAGTTCTTCACACCAGGTGGCCAAAGTATTGTAGCTTGAGCTTCAGCATCAGTCCTTCCAATGAATATTCAGGACTGATTTCCTTTAGGATGGACTGGTTTGATCTCCTTGCAGCCCAAGAGACTCTCAAGAATCTTCAACATCACAGTTTAAAAGCATCAGTTCTTCAGTGCTCAGCTTTCTTTATGGTCCAACTGTCACATCCATACATGACCACTGGAAAAACCATAGCCTTGACTCGATGGACCTTGATTGGTAAAGTAACGTCTCTGCATTTTAATATGCTATCTAGGTTGGTCATAGCTTTTCTTCCAAGGAGCAAGCATCTTTTAATTTCATGGCTGCAGTCACCATCTGCAGTGATTTTGGAGCCCCCAAAACATAAAGTTAGCCACTGTTTCCATTGTTTCTCCAATTATTTGCCATAAAGTGATGGGACCGGATGCCATGATCTTAGTTTTTTGAATGCTGAGTTTTAAGCCAACTTTTTCACTCTTCTCTTTCACTTTCATCAAAAGGCTCTTTAGATCTTCTTCACTTTCTGCCCTAAGGGTGGTATCATCTGCATATCTGAGGTTATTGATATTTCCCCTGGCAATCTTGATTCCAGTTTGTTGGTCATCCAGCCTGGCATTTTGCATGATGTACTCTGCATATAAGTTAAATAAGCTAAAAACTAAAGGTGATGTAATAATAACAGAAATAATGTGTACAATAAATGTAATGCGCTTGAATCATCCCCAAACCATCCCCTTACTTGGTCTGTGGAAAAACCATCTTTCAAAAAACCAGTCCCTGGCTCCCAAAAGGCTGGGGATCACTGCTATGTTGTTGCTCATTCAATAACCTGTTTCTGACTCTTTGTGACCCCATGGACTACAGCACGTCAGGCCTCCGTGCCCACTCTATCTATTACAGTTTGCCCAAGTTCACGGCCATTGAGTCAGTGATACTATCCAACCATCTCATCCACTGCTAAACAGCAGTTAAAATTAAACTTAAAGCTACATGTATAAATGAGAAGAAATTTTAAAACATAATGTTTATTTTAAAATGCAAGGTTCAGAATAATAATGGATGATACTCAGAAATATATATAAAAACAGTATACACTATTAATGAATACTTATGTATACAGTAAAAGTATAAAAATAAGCATAATTAAGAAATACCAAATTCAGCATAGTGGTTACCTATCAGGATGTAAAGAAAGAAATGGAAAAGAGAAAGGTGGTGTAAATAAATAAACTGTGGTATATTTACCTACACAGTAATTAGAACAAAAGATCCATAACTCTATAAAACATGGATGACTATCACAAGCAATACCGAGTAAGAAAAGCCAGAAAGAAAAGAAGACATAGTATTATCTTCCCATTTCTTCAAAGTACAGAACCAGACAAAACTAATCAACTGTTATCTGTGATATTTGATGTATTTGAAAAAAATAGATGCATTTAGTGAAACCAATTTTATTAATCCTTTTGGCCACGGCACAGGGTTTGCAGGATCTCCGTTGTAAAAACAGGGACAACACCTGTGCCCTCAGCAGTGAAAGCTCAGAGTCCTAACCACTGGATCACCAGGGAATTCCCCAATGCAACCCATTACTTGGTATGCTTAAGATCTGCGCATGTCCAAATTAAAAAAAAAAAAATACTGACCTCTATTATATACGGTCAAAGAAAAAACAAACACAGAAACAAGGTACTTATATCTATAAAATGCAGAGGACAGAGAAAATGTTAAATCAGATTATGAAGTTGTAATCATTAAATTCAGATCATGGGAAACTCTACAAAGCAAAACCTGTTACCCAAACAATGACTTCCAAAGGTGGGGGGTGGGCGGGGGCGAGGGAAGCAAAAGAAGAACACACACACACAAAAAATGGAGACCTACACGTTAAAAAAGATCTAAGAGACAACTATTACTGAGTATGAACTTTCCTTAGGTCTGGATTAAAAAACAAACAACTAGAAATAACCTTAGGGGAAAAAGATGCTATTTATGAGATAAACAGAAATGTGAACACTGATGATATCCAGCAGTTAAACAATTTCAGAATATTTAACATTAAGAATATTAAAAATGATTCATGATGACTTTTTAAGGTGTGACAATAGTACTATGGTAATGTTAAAGAAAGATTAATTTATTAAAGGTACATAATGGATTAATTATCAATAAAATGACATGTCTATTATTTGCTTTTGAAAAAGCATCTGGGAGAAATAACTGAAGTGTGTAGATGGGGCAGGACTGGCTATAGAGACTGTTGGGGATACATGAAAGGCACAGGCAAGTTAGCTAATTATTGCCTACTTTTGTGCATGCTTGAAATTCTTCACTTTAAAGTGTTTTTAAGAAGGAAGAAAACACAGCAATATAATCAGATCTGACAAAGTTTAAGCCTTTGGTACTCAACAGTTATTATATTAATTGCCACATTTTTATGTGCTTAATATACTTTATTAAAAAACTACAATAACAGGAGTCCCTATAAACAACCCAATGAGATGTTGAAAGCATTCTCTAAGATAGAAAATACATCTGAAGTGCAAGTTTTAATAATTTCCAAACCTAAGCCATGAAATAAGAATTCTAAACAGATTTAAGTCCTCTAAAAACAGAGGGTTAAATAATATCAGAAATAAAACCACCATTTGAATACAAACACATGAGAACAGATACTTCTTATTTCTAAAGACTTATAGTCTTTACTATCTCTCTGGATAAGGTAAAGCAGTACACTGAGTCCCTTGGACTGCAAGGAGATCAAGCCAGTCAATCCTAAAGGAAATCAATCCTGAATATTCACTTGAAGGACTGATGCTGAAGCTGAAGCTCCAATACTTTGGTCACGTGATACAAAGAGCTGACTCAGCAGAAAAGACCCTGATGCTGGGAAAGATTGAAGGTAGGAGGAGCAGGGGACGACAGAGAACAAGATGGCTGGATGGCATCACTGACTCAATGGACATGAGTTTGAGCAAGCTCTGGGAAATGGTGAAGGACACGGAAACCTGGCGTGCTGTAGTCCTTGGTGTCGCAAAGAGTTGGACGCAACTGAATGACTGAACAAAGAACACTGTGTAAATATCAGACATGTTTAAATTCTTATACCAAAGACAGCAAGTTATTTCATTCATCAAGGAAAAGATCATAACACATCACTAACTGCAAATCAGATTTTCTTCCAAATACTTTTAACAAGTAAATGATATTACAAGGTCTGAGATGAGGCATAAAATAATGCTAAGCAATAAGCCTTATGAAACAGTGACTTGAGGAAAATAGAGCAGAGCTGGACTTATTAAACAAAGAGAGGCATAAAAATATGGTTAAAATAAGCAAAATCTATCAATCAAAATCTATCTACTAAGACCAGCCGAGGGCTTCCCCAGTGGCTCAGTTCGTAAAAAACTGCCTGCCAACACAGGAGAAGCAAGAGATATGGGTTTGATCCCTAAGTGGGAAGATCCCCTGGAGAAGGAAATGGAAACCCACTCCAATATTTTTGCCTGGAAAATTCCATGAACAGAGGAGCCTGCCGGGCCACAGTCCATGAGGTTGCAAAGAGTAAGACAAAACTAAGAGCACATGTGCACTCATCGCATTAAAATACATCATTTACATCTCTCCCCAGGCTTAACGTTCCACACTGGGACTACGTTACCATGATCATCACAACCATTTAACTTCTGATTACATAAGTTAATGTCCAATGCCATCTCACATACCTTGTAATTCTGGTGAGATTCAAAGTTGGAGAGTGGAGTATTGCATGCAGTGGAAAAGGGCATGACTTTCACACCTCTATAAACAAGCCCTTTATCATAGAGTTGTTTGAAGATCCACCTGGCAAGTAAAGAGAAAGAATTTTTCAAAGTCTACATCAAAAAAACCCTGTTTTCCCAAATACAAACATTTATGCCAGTCTAGTTTCCATTTGCAGAGTATTGGACAGGCAAAGACATAGAAACACATGTCTCTCAACTGGTGAATAGCTGGTAAATTGTAACAGATCAGTATAATGAGATTTTATGTAGACATTAAACCTGGAGAGGGAAATAATAATCCACTCCTGTATTCTTGCCTGGTGAATCCCATGGATATAGGAGCCTGACAGGCTACAATCAATGGGGTTGCAAAGAGTCAGACACCAGTTAGTGACTAAACAACAACAACGTAGACATTAAAAGTGCTAGTATCTGTTGACACAGAAAGATGCTCATGACTTGATGTTGACCGAGAAAAGCAACTGACACCATATTGTACAATGAGGTACCAATTATGTAAAACTATACATATCAGTATACATATTTATATTTTTAGAGATGCTAAAAAAAAATAGGTTTCCACCAATGTATTAACTTACAGTTGGGATTTTAGGTTTTTTTGTTTTTCTTCATACTTTTCTGGTGTATTGTTTAAATTTCACTATAATGGACAGTTTTACAAAGGCTTAAGTAGAAATAATTGGGATTAGAATCAGATATCTTTCCTATAGTCAGTCAAGAATGTTTATTAAACACTTAAACATGTTGCATTATGCTAAGTGCACCAAGACACTGCACAACAGTCATCCCAGGTTCTCCTGTGGTGACCAGTCACCTTTCCCAGATGGATACAAGAATCCATTTGGTGGGAATCCTTACTTAATTCTGCCTTTATTAACCCACTTTTGTAGTTTGAGTCCTAAGTACTCAGAACAATAAATGAATTAAATTCTCTCCCATATGCTAAAATACATTTTTGTGAAAAAACTGCACAAATTTTCATGGTAATCCTTGACTTTGAATAAAGTCTGAAAGCCTGGGGTCTTGTAGCAAATTTCCCAAGTTTAAACTTTAAATTAAATTATATATTCTGATTCAAGTACATTCACAGGAGACCAGAGGAACTGTCAGATTCGATATCATTAAGATCCAGATTCAAACCAAAGAGCCATATAACTCGCTGAGTGATCTCAGACAAATCACAATCACTTGCCTTTACCTCCAACAGGGTCTAACCCCAATTCACAAGACTTTCTGAATCATCTGGAAAAATTGATATGGAAGTACTTTATATATACTCAAAAGTACCAACTCAATCTAAATTATCATCATTAATGTTATCATTTTAAATGTATCACCTATTATTATTTTTATATTCACACTAGGTTTATGTGCCTTATTTATATGCCAACACGTTCCTCAGGAATAACTAACATTCTAATACTAAGAGGCTTTGAATGATTTTCCCCTGACTGAAATATGTTTTAATGGAAATAAAGAATATGATGTAAAGCTGCGGTAGCACTAGCAGTGTGGTAGCACTAGCCACATGTGCTCATTTAAATTTATTAAAATTAGAAACTCAGTTTCTCAGTCATACTAACCACATTTAAGTGCTAAATACTTAAATGCTGATCTAGAGCATAAAGAATACCTTCTTTCTCAGATATTTAACAGAAACCCTGCACCAGTCATGAGAACTCCAGCTAGTCAGTGAAACAGGAAGAAAGTTCCTGTCCAAAGTCCTTGCCTTGTCAGAATATTTAATCAACTTCCACCCTTGGATATATGGGTCTGGAGATGCACTCACAGGGGTACATTAGAGTCAGAGGGTCTGAGAACTGCCCTAGATATCTAGCTCCTCAAAGGACATGTGCCAAGCATTTGCAACAGATCTTGACTAATAGAAATGTAATCAGGAAGACAGGAAGAAGCACAAGCACTTCAGTGCAGGGCCAAAAAAAGAGAATCCTACAAAAGATCTCTGCAACTCACCTGTAATTATACATAACTTAACAAAAGTACGACTTCCTCAAGGTCTGAGTTATGTACACAGGGCATTTTGTAGCTATAATAATTGTTTGCCAACTAATGATACGTAATGATTCTCAGACTACTGTAGGAAGCTCAAGTTAAATTACCTATCAAAACTGGCATTGCAACAATTCTATTTACAGTTAAAGGAAACAAAATTAATTTTGAATCTGTTAGGAAACAATGACTGCATATATAATTTCTCTCAGTAAAAAATTCAAGTACACATCAAAATTCAAGTATCATTAATACCTTCTTAGAATCTAAAATATACTGAATTCAAAAATAAATTTAGGGGTAAAAGGAATGAACAGTACTATAGAATTTCAGGGAATATAAATACTCTGTATGATATCAGAATTATGGAAGTATGTCATCACATTATCTGTCCAAATCCAAAGAATGTACAAGAAAAGGGAACCCTAATGGAAACTCTGGACTTCAGTTGATTGTGACCTGTCAATACAGGTTCATAAATTGTAACAAATGTACCACTCTGGCAGGGGATGTTGATAATAGAGGAGGCTCTGTATGTGTGGAGCCACGAAGTATGTGGGAAATGTCTATATCTTCCTCTTTTTATCTTTTCAGAGCATTTTTAGGTTCACAGCAAAATTAAGTCTTTAAAAAACAAAGAAAAAACAAATCAATTCCCAAAGATTTCAGGTAACTATGAAACAAGCTGATTCATACTAGAGCATCTCTCTACTAACTAATAAAATAACACAGTTATTATATTTATACCATCAAATAAACTTACCAGACAGATTCCATGAATTGTGGATACAGAGTTTTGTAGTCATTGTCAAAGTCAATCCATCGGCCAAGTCTGGTAATAGTAGACTTAAAACATGTGAATATTAAAAAAATAGGAATATTAGAGTTTTTAGACAACATGTTACTACATAGCAATTATCATCATTATATATGATGATTCTGGAAGAACAATCAATGGTTCAAGTAAATCTATATTGTAAACAACACATGAAAGTCTACCAAAGCTACCAAATGTCAAACACTGCAGATCTAACTGCTGCTGGCATGAATCATAAATGGTTGCTAAACTTAATGAGTCATAGTATGATAAGAGGAGAAGGCAATGGCACCCCACTCCAGTAACTCTTGCCTGGAAAATCCTATGGACAGAGGAGCCTGGCAGGCTGCAGTCCATGGGGTCGCTAAGGTCAGGCACGACTGAGCGACTTCACTTTCACTTTGCACTTTCCTGCATTGGAGAAGGAAATGGCAACCCACTCCAGTGTTCTTGCCGGGAGAATCCCAGGGACGGGGGAGCCTGGTGGGCTGCCGTCTATGGGGTCACACAGAGTCGGACATGACTGAAGCGACTTAGCAGTAGCAGTATGATAAGAAACAGGGTACTTACTAATTACAAAGGAAAACCTGAAACTTGACAATGGAGAAACTTCACAGAATCGCCTTAGTGAACATTAACAATGCCAATGAGACATATCATCACTGCGTGCCTTCTGGTATGACAGACTAAGACGGCTTGATGTTACTTCTTAGGCATTTTTGCCAAAAAAGTATAACCTAAACTGAATCATGAGGAAATAACAGACACTGAGGGAATTTCTGTATTCTTTACAAGTGACAAGGTCATGAAGACAAAAGATTGAAGGAATGTTCCAGATTGAAGGAGACTGCAGAGATACAACAACTAAATGAAATCTGTATTCCTAGACTGGATCTTGCATCAGAAATAAGAATTAGCAGACAACTGGTTAAATCTGAATAGGTGTATAATAGTATATCAATGTTAATTTCCTGATTTTGATAATTATACCATAGTCATTAAAGGTGTTAGCTTTTGGGAAGTGGGTGATTGGTATGCTGCTGCTGCTGCTAAGTCGCTTGTAGTGTCTGACTCTGTGCGACCCCATAGACGGCAGCCCACCAGGCTCTGCCATCCCTGGGATTCTCCAGGCAAGAACACTAGAGTGGGTTGCCGTTTCCTTCTCCAATGCATGAAAGTGAAAAGTCAAAGTGAAGTCACTCAGTCGTGTCCGACTCTTTGCGACTCCATGGACTGCAGCCTACCAGGCTCCTCTGTCCATGGGATTTTCCAGGTAAGAGTACTGGAGTGGGGTGCCATTGCCTTCTCTGGGGTGATTGGTATAGATGCTCTTTATACTATTTTTTTGGGGAAAAAGGAAGCCCACATGTATATTGCAATCATCAGGACTTTTTCCTATTAGTGACCAGGCAATAAAGGTAGATTCAGGAAAGTTAGGTTAGGAGAAAATTAAGGAGCTTTGATTTTTAGGTTGGTGAAATCAAATTTCATTAAACAATAAAAATAAGTTTTGAGCAGAAAGAGCACAATAGTCTTGAGAGAAATAACTTGGCAAGGTAAGTGGAAAGAACATGAGCAAGAGACCAATTATTAGATTGTTATAGAAATGAAGATAATGGTGGCTGAAAGACGAGGCTGTAGGAATGAAAAGAAATGTCTAGATAAGAGATATTAAGAAAGGTTTGCTCGAATTTGACATTTGAACAGGTCATGATGACTAAAATTTGAAGTCTAGAAGACTGATACCACTGGCAGGAACAGCAAATTTGAAAAAGTGGTAAGATCATGAATATGGGAAAAAATAAAAGCCAGACATGTTTTTGAATTGTATAGGTATCTGTACAGTTGTACAACAATCTGAGAGGCAGGGAGGAAAGGGGAAGTTGAAGACCTTTGTTTCTAAGCCCATCAGAATTAAGAGAAGACAACACTCTGCCAGACTTGACAGTTATACTTAAACGTATCAGCTGTGGGAGGTCTATGACTAGAAAAGCAGTGAGCAAGATGGGCATCAAGCTAATATAAGGAGTCCAAATGTGAATCATTTTTAACATCTGAATTTTAAAACTGCAACATTCAAGTTAACCTGTTTGCTAGGACAGCATGATTCCTGTCATACACTGTGGGTAGGTAGGAGATTAAATTTGGAAGATCAGGAACATAGAAATCAGAAAAGAAAGGGCTCAGCTTAACAGTTTAGGTAATAAAGTTGAAGATGGAAGCTAAACAGTCCTTTAAAGAGGACAGTCAACTTTGGGTGCATGTCATAAAAAGCACAAACGATCATAAAGTATTTCAACTCCCCTTTAAAAACTAGTTTTTTAAAAAAATTCTACTTAAAACAACCAACTATACCTTCCATTCAGCAGAGTATCGCATCACAATTGCTCGGCACTGACTATTATACTCTGCAATCCCCAATTTGGCTACATCCTCTGGTCCTCTGATTCCCAGGGTCTTATCAATTTCATATTCCTGAAAATTTGCAGTAAGACTGTTAGTATCCCTGTCCTATGAAATAAATGCAATTCAACAAAGCAAGAAAATAAAAGGGATTTAAAAAAATTAGTTTTCAGAAAATCTATAGAGAAAATGAACTGTACATAGTATTACAGAAATAAAGTTGAAGAATATCTGATTATAGCAAAAATTCATATTTTAACATATTATATATAGAAATATAATGCTTATTTTAAAATATGAGAACATAATACGGCTGATGACTCAAACATACCACAGGTAAACCATGACAATCCCAACCAAATCTTCTGTCAACGTGAAACCCACTCTGGTGAGCATATCTTGTAACTATATCTTTAATTGTCCCTGCAAGTATATGTCCATAGTGAGGCAGTCCAGTTGCAAAAGGAGGCCCATCATAGAAGGTAAATCTAAGAGGTAAGAAAAATTTGTTGTTACTTTAAAATAGACAGCAAAAATTAAGACAGAATTTTATTATAGACAGCTCCTGTAACAGTACAGTCTTTGGGGAGAAGAAAAGCTGCAAGGCTAGGAAACTCAGACACAACTCATTAGATATCTACTGGAGGCCTTGCATTCAAAAAGGCTAATTATGACCATTTGGAGAGGCCTGCATTAGACCATCCATTCTTCATTTATTAGTTCTATGAGCTAAAGGAAATTATTCATCCTGATCATAATTTAGATCATCTGTAAAACTGGGCAAAAAACACCTATTATAAGGTTTTTTGAGCAGAAGTGATACATGATAAAAACAGTAATTAAAGAAAAGACTAGTTTTTAGGTGGATGAAGAATAGAGGTAGGAAGAACCCCAATAGGAAGCTACTACACTACTTGTCTAAATGCTTAAATGAGAATGGTGATAATAAGAAAAGTGGAAAGGAAGAGACTTGATATATAAACTATCTGGAAGACCTCTTTAAGAAACTGAATCTACCTCTAGTAATTAAGAACTCATTCATTCAACATGTATCTACTACTGAGATATATAAAGAGGTAGGAGATTCTGAGAAATGATTATTTTTAGCCTATACCTTTACCAAAGAAATTCACATACTTTGGCCTATGTTTTGATTGCTTTAAGCATTCTTGGAAACAATTAAAGTCAGACCAAAACTGCAAGATTTTCTCTTCTTCAGCAGGAAAATTGATGTTTTCTGGAACTTGTTGAACCATTTTTGTCACTGCAAGAGAAATCAAATTTTTTATTCTCAAAGGAGAAATCTAGGAATAACAGAATACCATACTTTAAAATGAATGTTCCTATCACTACCATGATACTACATGGTACTTTAAACTTTTTAAAGATAAAGTTTATATACCATCAAGTTCACCCTTTTAAAGTGTACAATTCACGTTTACCTTTTTCTTTTTAAAGTATATACACAAAAAATTAATGTGTATGTGTGCATGACCCATCTCAATAAATATTAATTGATGAAATGAAAAAATAAATAAATAAATAAAGTATATACACAAGACTGTGCAACCACCACCACTCTCTAATTTCAAAACATTTCATCACTATTCCCTCTTCAGCCTTCAAAAAAATTGTACACATTAGCAGTCATTCTCCATCCTCTTCTTCACTAGACTTCTGGTGACTGTTCTGCCTCATTTCTAGATCTTCCTATTTTGGACATTTCACATAAATGAAATTACGTATACACAGACTACTGCATCTGGCTTCTTTTACTTAGAATTATGTTTTCAAGGTTCATCCATGTTGTAACATATACTCATACTTCATTTTTCATTTATGGCTGAATAATAATTCATTTTACAGATATGATACTTTTTCTTTATTAATTCCTCAGTCCATGGACATTAGCATTGTTTTCACTTTTGGACAGGGCAGTTTTTATGTGGACATAAGTTTTCAGCTCTTAGGTAAATACCTAGGAGTGAAACTGCTGGGTTATGGTAACTGCATTCAATTTTTTGAGAAACTGCCAAAATGTGTTCCAAAGCTGCTGTGTCATTTTACATTCTCCTAGAAGAGAGTAAGATTCCAGTTTTTCTACATCCTCACTCCTTATTGTTCATCTTTGGATTATATGAAATCCTAGGTGGTATGAAGTAGTATCTCACTGTGCTTTTGATTTCCATTTCCCTAATGATTAGTAATCCCGAGTTTATTGGTCATTTTATACCTTCTTTGGAGAAGTGTCTATTCATCTTTTGCCTAGTGTTTAATTGGGCTGTCTTTTTACTGCTAAATTGTAAGAATTCTTTTTTTTTTTAAGAGAAGAAATAGAAGTTCTTTATATTATTGCCTACAAATTGCTCAGGCTTACATTTTATTTTTATATCTGTTATCCATTTGAGTTAATTTGTGAAGTGTGTAAAGTCTATGTCTAGATTAATTATTTTGTATATGGATGACCAGTTGTTTCAGCACCATTTATTTGTTGAAAACACTGTCCTTCCTTTATTGAACTGTCTTTACTGCTATGTTATATAGCAGTGGTGAGAGAGAACTGTTTGTGTTCTTCCTGATCTTAGCGGGAAAGTACATAGTTTCTCACCCTAAGTATGATGTTATTTGTAGATTTTTGAGATGTCACTTATCCAATTCAGGAAATTCCATTCTAGTCCTATTTTTCTGAGAGTGCTTAAAATCAGCAGGTCAAGTGCATTTCCTGCATCTCTCTGTAGGACTGTATGATTTTCTTGTCTGTTGGCATGATCGACTATGTTAATTAATTTTTGAATACTGAACCAGCCTTGTATACTTGGAATAAACTCTACTTGATCATGATGTATAATTATTTTTATGGCTTGGTTTTATGATTTGGTTTTTATTCTATTTTATTTGACAGAACTAAAGGACTAACCATGAAATGGCAAATACACACACTGATTAAAAATAAAATTAGGGAATCTAATTAAAATTATATGGAAACTCAAGACCAGGGAAAATTTAAATGATGCAGATCCTTGGTCTAAATTAGCAACACTGATTCAAAATATGACTGTCAGCTTCCTGGCAGCCAAGACAAGGGATTAAAAAGTCAAAAGGATATTGATTTTGCACATAAGTGAAAATCTATAGAAAATGAGATTTATGCCACAGAGGTCTGAGTCACACACGGAAATCAGTGATCTGTTTAATTAATATTTTTAGCATTAGAAAAAGTTGTTTTTAAAGTTTGTTACAAGCAGTATTTCTCCTTTTGTCCCTCTTTCATTCATTTTTGAGATGTGAGAGTGCCTTTGAGTTTTATATAGGAAAAAAATAAGGAAAGAACATGTGTGCCATTTAACTCAACTATCCATTTTCTGATTAGAGTAAGCCATTCGCATGTGTGTGTGTGTGTGCTAAATCGCTTTAGTTATGTCCAACTCTGTGCAACCCTATGGACTGTAGCCTGCCAGGTGCCTCTGTTCATGGGATTCTCCAGGCAAGAATACTGGAGTGGGCTGTCATGCCCTCCTCCAGGGGATCTTCCCAACCCAGAGATTGAACCTGTATCTCTTAAGTATCCTGCATTGGCAGGCAGGATACATACTTACTACTAGTGCCACCTGGGAAGCCCAGAGTGCGCCATTAAATATCATTAAACAGAAGTTGAAAGGCATTTTGGATCTTCAGCTCTTGTCATAACTCACAGACTTTCAGGATGGCTGCTGCTGCTGCTAAGTAGCTTCAATCGTGTCCGACTCTGTGCGACCCCATAGATGGCAGCCCACCAGATTCCCCTGTCCCTGGGATTCTTCGGGCAAGAACACTGGAGTGGGTTGCCATTCCCTTCTCCAATGCATGAAAGTGAAAAGTGAAAGTGAAGTCGCTCAGTTGTGTCCGACTCTTCGAGACCCCATGGACTGCAGCCCACCAGGCTCCTCCATCCATGGGATTTTCCAGGATGGAGAGAGGCATTAAAGTCTGTGCATTTACTGATGTAGGAGTCCTACTGGATCAGTGACAACCTTATTAGAGACAAGTTGAAACTTAAAGACGTTATATCTGAAGACTAACAGATCTTCAGATATCAACACGTTTATGTCAGTCACTCTTAATGCTTGTCAAGGCTGGTCCTATTATTCCAGCATCTATAAAAGTTGACTGGAGTAGACTCACCAGCCCTTCCTCAGATTAAGGAGTCCAAATCTACATTTTAACAAGATCTGAGGGGATTAGCATGCACATCAAAATTTAAGTCCTTCTCATGCAGATCAAAATTTAAGTCCTTCTCTTAAACTGTTCTGTTATTTTATTTATCTAAACATTTTTCTTTTTTTTTTTAAAGAAAATGAGAGTTAAGCTTTCTATGAAGATGGCTTTAAAGCTTTATAAAATTTCCAGTGAGCCTCTACATCTCCAGAGATTAAGAATCACAGCATTATTAGGCCAAATACAAAGACCCCATGTAATGGCACTGACTATTCCAGGAAGTTTCATGTATCAGTGACCGGGCTATGGCAGCTGCTGAGGAGAAACAGCCCCCATGCATATATCACAGGATTGCTCTAGCCCCTCACATCCACTGGAGAGCTGTACCTGCACAACAGCATCCAGTAACCACAGGGCTTGTGGGTGAAAGTGGGAGCAGAAAGAGGAGGGGGATTAACCTTACCAGGTCATGCTTGGGGAAGCAATCTCCTCTTCTTCCTTTCAACTATAATTCAAGGTCTCCACTATCTTCCCTATTCCATGACTCCTGACCTCTTTAGCCTCAACATCCTGTTCAGTAATTTCTAGATACACTCTTTGACCTTTACTTGTGTTTATCTCAACATACCTTGGAAAAGCACACACAAAAAATTTAAAAATAAATCTCATGATCTTCTTTACACACTTGCTCCCATTTTTAATATCACTGTTCTAGTAGTTCCACTATTTCTTCCCATTACCTGAAATTTCTGAGTCACCTTTAATACAACCAGATGATCTCCACATCCAACACATCACCAAGTTACATGGGTCTGACTTCTAAGTCTAATTCTCTATTCCATCTTCCTCATTCCCAGATCTTCATAACTTGTTAATTTAACCCCAGTGGCGGGTCCATCACCAGCCTTTTTAAAGACAACTTCTATCTTATTAACATATAAGCCAGAGAGGCAGGCATTGGAGAAGGAAATGGCAACCCACTCCAGTATTCTGGCCTGGAGAAGCCCAGGGACAGAGGAGCCTGATGGGCTGCCATCTACGGGGTCGCACAGAGTTGGACATGACTGAAGTGACTAAGCAGCAGCAGCAGCAGCAGCAGCAAGCCAGAGATATACTTACACAAATGTGTAAAATATGTACAAAGATATCAACTGAAGCACTTCTATAGACAAATATCAGGAAATAATTTAAATATCCATGAGTAGGTAATAGACTAAAATAAATTATGGTACATCAATGCCATGCAGGCAGTAAAAATAATAAATCAAAATATGTAAGCATACATATTACTTAAACATACTGAAAAACAGTGAGTCACAGTTGCTGATAGTAATTTATACTATATGCAATATATTATTGTCAAGTGATTAGAAAATCTACATATATATATACTAAGTCTATGTTTAAGCAATTCTGTACTTAATTTAGAAGGCTACCCACCAAACTTAACAACGGCTACCACCAGAGAATAGGATACAATGAGGAAAGTGTGAAGGAACATATTTTTATTTACTTCATATTACTCGGTTTTTATTATTTTTGAGTATGTCATTAACTTTATCAGGTGTCCCTGGTGCCTCAGAAAGTAAAGAATCTGTCTGCAATATGGGAAACCCAGGTTTGATCCCTGGGTAGGGAAGATCCCCTGGAGGAGGAAATGGCTACCCACCCCAGTATTCTTGCCTGGAGAATTCCATGGACAGAGGAGCCTGGCGGGCTACAGTCCATGAGGTCACAAAGAGTCGGACACAACAAGAGAAAAATAAATACTATATATCCTGCACACCACCTTCCTAATGGAAAAGTTCTGGAAGTACCATTTCTGTATTAAAAAATATATATATATCCAGTGGTTCCTTATTCCCAGTGGTTTCTGTTCAGGCTTTTCTCTGGGGCACCATGATCTTACCTACAATTCCTGCTCCTGACCTTTTCTTTACTCTTACAAAACTCAAGCTCCAAACTATATCACATTCTTAGACACTGCTGAGAAACAAAACTTTTGGGTGACATAACTGCTTTCCAGTATCAGGCCCTTTCTCTTAAGTACTCTAGCACTAGTTAGCATAAATGTACTCTGCTCTACGGGAATTTACCAATCCACCTTTTTCAAAATTAAATATCCCCCTCCCCAGCATCTGTTCCTCTCCTACACATCAAGGTTTATTTATATCGCATGTCTCTCCAATTCAACTGTAAACTTGTTGCTGGCTAAAGCATTTCACTAACCTCTTACTATTTTATGTCTTACTGTGTGCTTACACAGCATAGGTGCTCAAAAATATGTAAATGAATCCCTTTGTCAGCATCCTTAGTGATACTCCTTCCAATTGATTTTCCATTCTATCCCACTCCATGGGCTCCTCTTGCCAAGAATGATTAATAGGGTTGGCTTTGGAACGTGACGGTTTTGATGCCACAACTTAGTATGTGGCTTATAGGAAAAGTTATACAACCTTTAAATTTCAATTATATCATCTGTAAAATAAAGGTTGTAAATACTCGCAATGCTAATTTAAGATTAAGTGAAATCACAGCAATCACTTGCCATCTATGTAAACTATTACTACTTCTTTGTCCACAAATGCTACTCTTACTGCCTTTGCCCAGTCACTAAATCATCTTCCCAAAAAGAATTAGAGTGCAGTCTACATTGAGCTGCCTCCTGTTCCCTATAATTCACTCTTTAATAATCACTTATGAAAAGGATATTTTATCCACTATTTTACCAATAATTTTTAAAAGCTCATTTTATTTACTAAAATCCCTAAATCAACTGCTTTGCCTCTAGTTTCATCCTGCCTTTCTTCTCTGCAACTCCTGAATGAATGCAAAAACTAATACTGTCCGACCTAAAAAAAAAAAAACCTCATCTTCCTTCATGTATTCATTTCAAACACCACTTCACTAAAGAAGAAAATCATTCATAAGGCTGGAAGTTAAGCATCGTCTCCCACTTGTTCCTTACCCAAAGCTACACTGAATACAGCAACTCCTCATCTCCTCAATCACACACAACCTAAAATCCTGATATACATTACACTACAGTCCTCTGCACCTACTCCTCCAGTTACTATTCATTTTCAGGGCCAAATCCACTGTAGTTCCTGAGAAGCCTTCTTCTCCCAACGAAGAACTGATCCTCATCTGGGCCCTTGGATTACTGTATTAAAGACTGTTAGACTGGAGACGCCGCGCTTACTTACTTCCCTCTAATCCCAGACACCCAGCAATATATGCTCATTTATGGGAACCTAAGATGCTAAAGCTGAAACTCCAGTACTTTGGCCACCTCATGCGAAGAGCTGACTCACTGGAAAAGACTCTGATGCTGGGAGGGATTGCGGGCAGGAGGAGAAGGGGACGACAGAGGGTGAGATGGCTGGATGGCATCACTGACTCTATGGACGTGAGTCTGAGTGAACTCCGGGAGTTGGTGATGGACAGGGAGGCCTGGCGTGCTGCGATTCATAGGGTCGCAAAGAGTCAGACACGACTGAGCGACTGAACTGAAGACTTGATTTGTTCTTATGAATACCTAGACTTTCAAGTAATTTCGTCCACCTTCTGAACTTCTCCAGTGAGCTCGATCACACCAAATTTTCTGAATCACTCAATGGCTCAAGTGTTAGTTACCAGGATCCCAGGCTGAAGCTGGGTAACCTGCAAGGTTTATAACGCTGGGTCGAACCGCTGAGCCAGGATTGGTACCTAGTTGGATTCTTCAGCCCCATTTAGACCGTCTCCCAGTCTTTTCCTTGGAAACGGATATGCACGTACTAACCCATGGCCCCCAATAAACATTAAAAATAATTCTGGTAAACCAGAGGGGACCGTGGGTCTCCGTGGGCAGGAAGGGGCGTATCTGAGGGGCCCGTGGGCAGGACAAGGTGACCTGAGGAGCCCCGCGGACAGGACAGGGAGTAACTGAGGGGCCCCACGAGCAGGACCGAGCGTACCTTAGCGGCCTCCAGGACGGCGTAGCTCTGAAAGAAACGAGTCTACGTCTTGCCCGGGTGATGCAATGTCCAGACAGCGTGAGGCTAAGAGGAAGAGTCGCGGTTTGCCACGGCCAATCAGAGCCCGGCATTTGACACCCATCAACAACCCGGATGCCTATTGGCAAAGTGGGCCCCCAATCACTCCCACCCGTCTTTCCTAGGTGTGCACTGTGAAGCTTGCGGTCTAGTCCCGGGCGTGACGGCTATACCTTACGTTCTTAAAGCAGCTAGGGCAATGGTGGAGGACACGACCGTTTTATAGAACGGAGACTGATTGGGAGAGGCACACAGGAAACATGCTGTGCATCTTGACAGGGCGTTGTTACACAAGATGTTTGCCTTCATCGGACAAACTGTACACGGAACAGATGTCCATTTCCCCACGGGTAAACCAAATGCAACGCCAGGGCCTCAGTTACGGTGTGGAGCCATGAGTGCGCAGTGGCAAGGCTGCTTTACTAGGTGTTACTAAGGAAAGCAAGCCTAGACATTAAGGCAGTATTTTTTTAGTGTAATGGAGACCTGCACCAAAGCACCTTGGAGTCTGCAAAAATGCAGAGTCCTGGAGCAAAGACTAGGCTTGTTAAGTCTCTGAGATGGGTCGTAAAAATCTTCCTGTGGAATGTGCTCAGGTCTGTGCAACTCTTTGCCACCCCATGGACTGTAGTCTGCCAGGCTCCTCTTTTCATGGGATTTTTCAGGCAGAGGAATACTGGAGTGGGTTACCATTTCCTCCTTATGGGGATCTTTCCTATCCTGGGATGGAACCTGTGTCTCTTGCATCTCCTGCATAGGCAGGCTGATTGTTCACCACTACCATCACCGTGGAAGCCCATTTTAACACACATTCTAGATAATTACGCTCCTCACTAAAATTCTTGACCTGCCTATCTGAAGAGACCCTCCTATATCGCAGGGAAATACAGAGGCCACAGAACAGTCTGAGAGGAGCTGAAGCACCTAGAGGTCAGTGCAGTTCACAGAAACCTTTCCTTTCTCCTTGAGTGCCACCTGCAGAGTTCTCATGAAATGTACTGCAGAAATAATGGTAAACAAACATAGAGATATAACAAGAAAGGAAGAAAATGCCTGACAACCAGCTTTATAAGTATTGCATCTTAATGTTTCCTGTATGGAAAACAAAATTATTTGCCTATTAGTCTGCTTACTTATATATTTTGAGTCTCCCCAGCACCCTATGGGTAGGTTGATTAAAAACGAAAGGGAATCCAGAGCCATGCAAAGGACAGTTGATCTCAGCATTGGAGCCAGAATATGAAGAAAACTTCAGCCCTTGACAAATTGAGAGTTATTCAGTGTATAACTGCTTCAGTTCAGTTCAGTCGCTCAGTCGTGTCCAACCCTTTGCGACCCCATGAATCGCAGCACGCCAGGCCTCCCTGTCCATCACCAACTCCCTGTGTTCACTCAGACTCATGTCCATCGAGTCAGTGTTGCCATCCAGCCATCTCATCCTCTCATCCCCTTCTCCTGCCCGCAATCCCTCCCAGCATCAAAGTATTTTCCAATGAGTCAACTCTTCGCATGAGGTGGCCAAAGCACTGGAGTTTCAGCTTTAGCATCATTCCTTCCAAAGAACACCCAAGGCTGATCTCCTTCAGAATGGACTGGTTGGATCTCCTTGCAGTCCAAGGGACTCTTAAGAGTCTTCTCCAACACCACAGTGCAAAAGCATCAATTCTTCGGTGCTCAGCCTTCTTCACAGTCCAACTCTCACATCCATACATGACTACAGGAAAAACCATAGCCTTGACTAGACGGACATTTGTTGGCAAAGTAATGTCTCTGCTTTTGAATATGCTATCTAGGTTGGTCATAACTTTTCTTCCAAGGAGTAGGCATCTTTTAATTTCATGGCTGCAGTCACCATCTGCAGTGATTTTGGAGCCCCAAAAAATAAAGTCTGATACTGTTTCCACTGTTTCCCCATCTATTTCTCATGAAGTGATGGGAACGGATGCCATGAACTTTGTTTTCTGAATGTTGAGCTTTAAGCCAACTTTTTCACTCTCCTCTTTCACTTTCATCAAGAGGCTTTTTAGTTCCTCTTCACTTTCTGCCATAAGGGTGGTGTCATCTGCATATCTGAGGTTATTGATATTTCTCCCAGCAATCTTAATTCCAGCTTGTGTTTCTTCCAGCCCAGCATTTCTCATGATGTACTCTGCATAGAAGTTAAATAAGCAGTGTGACAATATACAGCCTTGATGTACTCCTTTTCCTATTCGGAATCAGTCTGTTGTTCCACGTCCAGTTCTAACTGTTGCATCCTGACCTGCATACAGATTTCTCAAGAGGCAGGTCAGGTGGTCTGGTATTCCCATCTCTTTCAGAGTTTTCCACAGTTTATTTTGATCCACACAGTCAAAGGCTTTGGCATAGCCAATAAAGCAGAAATAGATGTTTTTCTGGAACTCCCTTTCTTTTTTGATGATCCAGCAGATATTGGCTATTTGATCTCTGGTTCCTCTGCCTTATCTAAAACCAGCTTGAACATCTGGAAGTTCACGGTTCATGTATTGCTGAAGCCTGGCTTGGAGAATTTTGAGCATTGCTTTGCTAGCATGTGAGATGAGTGCAATTGTGTGGTAGTTTGAGCATTCTTTGGCATTGCCTTTCTTTTAGATTGGAATGAAAATGGACCTTTTCCAGTCCTGTGGCCACTGCTGAGTTTTCCAAATTTGTTGGCATATCGACTGCAGCACTTTCAAAGCATCATCTTTCAGGATTTGAGATAGCTCAACTGGAATTCCATCACCTCCACTAGCTTTGTTTGTAGTGATGCTTTCTAAGGCCCACTTGACTTCACATTCCAGGGTGTCTGGCTCTAGATGAGTGATCACACCATCGTGATTATCTGGGTCGTGAAGGTCTTTTTTGTACTGTTCTTCTGTGTATTCTTGCCACCTCTTCTTAATATCTTCTGCTTCTGTTAGGTCCATACCATTTCTGTCCTTTATGGAGCCCATCTTTGCATGAAATGTTCTCTTGGTATCTCTAATTTACTTGAAGAGATCTCTAGTCTTTCCCATTCTGTTGTTTTCCTCTATTTCTTTGCATTGATCGCTGAAGAAGGCTTTCTTATTTCTTCTTGCTATTCTTTGGAACTCTGCATTCAGATGCTTATATCTTTCTTTTTCTCCTTTGCTTTTCACTTCTCTTCTTTTCACAGCTATTTGTAAGGCCTCCTCAGACAGCCATTTTGCTTTTTTGCATTTCTTTTCCATGGGGATGGTCTTGATCCCTGTCTCCTGTACCATGTCACAAACCTCTTTCCATAGTTCATCAGGCACTCTATCAGATCTAGGCCCTTAAATCCATTTCTCACTTCCACTGTATAATCATAAGGGATTTGATTTAGGTCATACCTGAATGGTCTAGCAGTTTTCCCTACTATCTTCAGTTTAAGTCTGAATTTGGTAATGAGGAGTTCATTATCTGAGCCCCAGTCAGCTCCTGGTCTTGTTTTTGTTGACTGTATAGAGCTTCTCCATCTTTGGCTGCAAAGAATATAATCAGTCTGATTTCAGTGTCATCCATCTGGTGATGTCCATGTGTAGAGTCTTCTCTTGTGTTTTTGGAAGAGGGTGTTTGCTATTACCAGTGCATTTTCTTGGCAAAACTCTATTAGTCTTTGCCCTGCTTCTTTCCACATTCTAAGGCCAAATTTGCCTGTTACTCCAGGTGTTTCTTGACTTCCTACTTTTCCATTCCAGTCCGCTCTAATGAAAAGGACATCTTTTTTGGGTGTTAGGTCTAAAAGGTCTTGTAGGTCTTCATAGAACCATTCAACTTCAGCTTCTTCAGCATCACTGGTTGGTATAACTGCTTAGTATAGCCAATAATATATCCTGGACTTGCCTGTGGGTGTCCAGAAGTCTCCAGTGGAGGCATGGGTCGGTGGTGGCCTGCTGCAGGGTTAGGGGCACTGATTGTAGCAGTACACGCATGGGATCTTTTGAGGGAGGTCACCATTATGTGCATTACCACAACCATAGTTTGGCTCCAGGTAGATAGCAGGGAGGGAGCACAGCTCCACCAGAGAAAACCCAGCTGCTCCATCAACAGAAAATTGGATTAATGATTTACTGAGCATGGCCCCACCAATCAGAACAAAACCCAGTTTCCCCTTCAGTCAGTCTCTCCCACCAGGAAGCTTCCATAAGCCTCTTATCATTTTACATCAGAGGGCAGACTGACTGAAAACCACAATCACAGAAAACTAACCAATCTAATCACATGGACCACAGCCTTGTCTAACTCAATGAAACTATGAGCCATGCCATGTAGGGCCACCCAAGATGGACAGGTCATGGTGGAGAGTTCTGACAAAATGTGGCCCACTGAAGAAGGGAATGGTAAACCACTTCAGTATTCTTGCCTTGAGAACCCCATGAAAAGTATGAAAAGGCAAAAAAATAGGACACTGAAAGGTGAACTCCCCAGGTCGCTAGGTGCCAAACATGCTACTGTAGAAGAGTAGAGAAATAGCTCCAGAAAGAATTAAGAGACGCAGCCAAAGCAAAAACAACACCCAGTTGTGGGTGTGACTGGTGATGGAAGCAAGGTCCGATGCTGTAAAGAGTAATACTGCATAGGAACCTGAAATGTTAGTTCCATGAATCAGGGCAAACTGGTAGTGGTCAAACAGGAGATGGCAAGCGTGAATGTCAACATTCAGGAATCAGCGAATTAAAATGGACTGGAATGGGTGAATTTAACTCAGATGACCATTATATCTATTTCTGTGGGCAAGAGTCCACAGAAGAAATGGAGTAGCCATCATAGTCAACAACAGCCTGAAATGCAGTACTTGGATGCAGTTGCAAGAACAACAGAATGATCCCTGTTCATTTCCAAGGCAAACCATTCAACATCACGGTAATCCAAGTCTATACCCCGACCAGTAATGCTGAAAAAGCTGAACGGTTCTACGAAGACTTACAAGACCTTCTAGAACTAACACCCAAAAAAGATGTCCTTTTCGTTATAGGGGACTGGAATGCAAAAGTAGGAAGTCAAGAAACTCCTAGAGTAACAGGCAAATTTGGCCTTGGAATACAGAATGAAGCAGGGCAAAGGCTAATAGAGTTCTGCCAAGAGAACGCACTGGTCATAGGAAACACCCTCCTCCAACAACACAAGACTCTACACATGGACATCACCAGATGGATGACACTGAAATCAGACTGATTATATTCTTTGCAGCCAAAGATGGAGCTCTATACAGTCAGCAAAAACAAGACCTGGAGCTGACTGTGGCTCAGATCATGAACTCTTTATTGCCAAATTCAGACTTAAATTGAAGAAAGTAGGAAAAATCACTAGACCATTCAAGTATGACCTAAAGCAAATCCTTAATGATTATACACTGGAAGTGAGAAATAGATTTAAGGGACTAGATCTGGTAGACAAGAATGCCTGATGAACTATGGATGGAGGTTCCTGACATTGTACAAGAGACAGGGACCAAGACCATCCCCCAAAAATAGAAATGCAAAAAAGCAAAATGGCTTTCTGAGGAGCTCTTACAAATAGCTGTGAAGAGAAGCAAAAGGCAAAGGAGAAAAGGAAAGATATACCCATTTGAATGCAGAGTTCCAAGGAACAGCAAGGAGAGATAAGAAAGCCGTCCTCAGTGATCAGTACAAAGAAATAGAGGAAAATAATAGAATAGGAAAGACTAGAGATCTCTTCAAGACAGTTAGAGATAGCAAGGGAACTTTTCATCCAAATATGGGCTCAATAAAGTACAGACATGGTATGGCCCTAACAGAAGCAGAAGATATGAAGAAGAGGTGGCAAGAATACACAGGAGAACTGTACAAAAAAGATCTTCACAGCCCAGATAATGACGGTGTGATCACTCACCTAGAGCCAGAAATCCTGAAATGTGAACTCAAGTGGGCCTTAGGAAGCATCACTATGAACAAAGCTAGTGGAGGTGATGGAATTCCAGTTGAGCTATTTCAAATCCTGAAAGATGATGCTGTGAAAGTGCTGCAGACAGTATGCCAGCAAATTTGGAAAACTCAGCAGTGGCCACAGGACTGGAAAAGGTCCATTTTCATTCCAATCCCAAAGAAAGGCAATGCCAAAGAATGTTTAAACTACCCACAGTTGCACTTATCTCACATGCTAGTAAAGCAATGCTCAAAATTTTCCAAGCCAGGTTTCAACAATACATGAACTGTGAACTTCCAGATGTTCAAGCTGGTTTTAGATAAGGCAGAGGAACCAGAGATCAAATAGCCAATATCTGCTAGGTCACCAAAAAATCAAGGGAGTTCCAGAAAAACATCTATTTCTGCTTTATTGACTATGCCAAAGCCGTTGACTGTGAAGATCACAAACTAAAAAATTCTTCAAGTGATGGCAATACCAGACCACCTGACCTGCCTGTTGAGAAATCTGTATGCAGGTCAGGAAGCAACAGTTAGAACTGGACGTGGAACAACAGACTGGTTCCAAATAGGAAAAGGAGTACGTCAAGGCTGTATATTGTCACCCTGCTTATTTAACTTACAAGCAGAATACATTGGCTGGAATTAGCACAAGTTGGAAACAAGACTGCTGGGAGAAATATCAATAACCTCAGATATGCAGATGACACCACTCTTATGGCAGAAAGGAAAGAAGAACTAAAGAGCCATATGATGAAAGTGAAAGAGGAGAGTGAAAATGTCAGCTTAAAGCTCAACATTCAGAAAATAAAGATTGTGGCATCCGGTCCCATCACTTCATGGCAAATGATGGAGAAACAGTAGAAACAGTGGCAGACTTATTTTGGGCTCCAGAATCACTGTAGATGGTGACTGCAGCCCTGAGATTAAAAAGACGCTTACTCCTTGGGAGAGAAGTTATGACTAACCTAGACAGCATATTAAAAAGCAGAGACATTACTTTGCAAACAAAGGTCCGTCTAGTCAAGGCTATGGTTTTGCCAGTAGTCGTGTATGGATGTGAGAGTTGGACTATAAAGAAAGCTGAGCACTGAAGAATTGATGCTTTTGAACTATGGTGTTGGAAAAGACTCTTGAGAGTCCCTTGGTCTACAAGGAGATCCAACTAGTCAATCCTGAAGGAAATCAGTTCTGAATATTCATTGGAAGGAGTGATGCTCAAGCTGAAACTCCAGTACTTTGGACACCTGATGTGAAGAGCTGACTCATGTGAAAAGACCCTGATGCTGGGAAAGGTTGAAGGTAAGAGGAGAAGGGGACGACAGAGGATGAGATAGTTGGATGGCATCACCGACACAATGGACATGGGTTTGGGAAGACTCTGGCAGTAGGTTATGGACAGGGAGGCTTGGCGTGTTGCAGTCTGTGGGGTTGCAAAGAGTCAGACACAACTGAGCGATTGAACTGAACTGATAGCCAATAAAAGGACAGAAAAAAACTCTTCTGAGAATATGTGTAGGGCATTCCTGAGATAGTTTAATTAAGAACATTTAGCATATTAACTAGAAGTTGTAATGTGTTTTAATTTTCACATTCCTCAAAATGCCACCTTGTTCATGTTATCATCTGTCTAGACAGCCCAGATTAGAGCAGTACAGAGGGTTTCCAGACAGACATGTCCATGGGGAAAAAAGGTGGGGATTATAGGTCTAATTATTTTAAAATGATGTCTAAATTTAATGTCTAAAACTGAAAAGCCAAGAAATCACAGCATAAACATGTTAGGTAGAAATTCAGAAATAATATCAGAGGAAACAAAATTTCTGAAAGTGCATATATCTGGGGAGCACGAATTAGGGATGCAGGAAGCTACTTGATGTTACATTTGTCTGCTCTGGAGATGGAGGGTATAACAGATTTAAACATCGCCACAGATTCTGAACACTCTTTGCACTGAGACATGAGCATTTATGTCCCCTCACTTTTGAGTCTCGGTTGGCTCAATGTCTGTTTTACCCTATAAAATATAGTGGAAATAACTCAGCCAGTTTCTGGGCTAGGACTGAAGACGTCTGCTTCCTGCTCCTAAAATAGGAACAGGAAGAAAATTAATTGCTATGAAACTGAAAGTTATGTGGCTATACTGTGAGAAAACTAATGGATAGGCACTGAGTGAACAGGCCATTTTAGAAGTGGATGCTTCAGTGCCAGCTGGGCCACTCCCATGACATACACGGAGTAGAGATGAGCAGGCCCCCGAGTCCTGAAAAAGTGGCTCATCTGTGAGGAAAGTGAACAAGTGTTAATAGGATGACTTGTTATGCAGCAATAGGTAAGATAGTACAAATATAATCAACAACAAGAAAAGGTGCAGTTATTTTTCCTGCTGAGAGGTGGCTGCCATTTTTCATGATGTCCGAAGCCTTGGAAACAGGAATTCTGAATGACTCTTCAGTTACTTAGCTCTTCAGACCCTGTTTACTGAGCACCCAGTTAAAGCCAGACATAGTTCTAGGTAGTACCAACCTAACAGTTAACAAATCAGGTGATATCCCAGCCTTCACAGAGTTTATATTTGATCAAGATGTAAATCAATAAATATGAAATTTCAGATACACCCACTATGGTTCAGTGATAATCCCCTGGGACTTTATTATATAAAGCATACTTTTGTACAGAACCCAGTTTGATAGGGGCTTATCTATCTTGAATCCTAGCCACATTAATTTAATGAGGTAGTAAATCTGTTTTCTTATCTGGACCCAGGGCACTGCCTCTTAACTGTGACTATGTTATCTTTCAGGCATTTCGATTTTTCAAAAGCTTCTAATCTACCTAGAATTTGGGATTGATGGGTCTGCCTCCATAAATTCCTGGAGGCTAAGGAAAGGAAAACTCTGCATTTAGCATTTTCTGGTCCTCACAGAACTCTCCCATGAAAGTTGGTCTGAAATGTCCTGCATTTCAGTTAGCTTATTCATTAGGACACAAATACAGAACTCAAAGTTGACTTGTATTCAACCTCTTAGAAAAAAACCACAAAATGGAGGTAAGGTATATTTAATACAATCAGAAATATTTCAAGTATAATTTACATGAAACATAACTTGGAAAATAAAAGTGCTCTGATACATATATTTTAAAACCTCATGTCAAGAAATGTCCACTAGTTATTGAAGATGGAGGGCAAATATATACAAAGTATTTTGAGGGACTATCTTCTGCTTCATTAAAACAAATGTTCAGGTTGTTTGAAGTAATTAGGTAAGAACAAATAGGAAATCTATAGAAAAAGAAAGCAATCAGAATGATATCCCCCAGATAAGATTTAGAATATTCCTTCATTCTGAATTCTTTGCCAGCTAAAATCATTTTCTAGATCATTCCAATTTCCATGGTGAGACTTCTTTACATTATCAAAACTAATGATGACGTTTATTATTTTGGCTTCACTCTCCTTTTGGCATCTTTATGTTTCTTCCGACAGTTCTAGAAAAACATAAAATCAAAAGCCCTTGTTAGGTGTGGCATGGCAGGTTTATAAATAAGACAGAGTGTGCATATTGTTATTTTGAGAGTACACTCTTCAGTCAAAGTCTCTAATAATTCCCTCATGTTGTTTATATTATTTCTTATACTTGCTCCATTTTTCAATAAATTATTGGAAATTTATGAAGCCATAAAATTAAAAAAAAAAGTCTTTGTTAAAAATAAAATAACTTTCACAGTGTTCAGTAACTATATAAAGTAAAATTTAGATTATTCAGTGACTGGGTTGTGGAAATCATTTTGGAAGTGCTCACTTGTATATGGAATGTTCAGACTTTTGGCTTTAAGTGCTTACAATGGAAACTGTAATTCAGTCTTTGAAATATTTCATCATTTCCTGTTACTTAATAAGCATGACGAGAACTCAGATCAGTCACTCAATGGGCACATGGGTGGATTGAACTAAACAATTAAAACTTCCCTTCCAGCAGTATTAATTGTGAGCATTTAAATCATGTTTTCAGTTATCTCAAGTTTCATGCCTTCCTATATTCCTACACCAGGCAAATATCAACACAAAGGTAACATCATATCTATTTCAGGAGACAATTAACATGGCGATACTCACCATACGCAAATTGTTTGTTCTGATCTCCCAAGAATTCCTGCTAATATTACTTCCCACTCCTCTCCAAAATAAGTCAGAACCTAGAAGGGAAAATAAAGGGCAAAGCGGCACAGTAATATTAAAACAGACAATATTTTAGTGCTGGCATTATCAAGGTCTTCAATTCGAGTTAACACAATTCCCCACCCCCAGTTTATGCTAATTTTCAAAAATATTTTATTCTTTTAGAAAATGAAAATGTAGAATTGCTAGGATTTTTACTGTTTATAAACCATTTACTATGATGTAACTTAGTTTCTGTTTTTGTTAGGCTTCAGAAATGAGTTCAACAGCCTCAGCATTTTCATGTGAACTTTTTTTTTCTATTTTTGTTTTACTGAAGTATAGTTAATTCACAATGTTGTGTTAGTTTCAAGTATACAGCAAAGTGATTCAGTTACACGCATACATTCTTTTCAGGTTCTCTCCCATTACAGTTTATTACAAGATATTGAGTATACTTATGTGAACTTTTTAGGGTACTAAAAACTTGCGAATTTTGTATGTCTAGCATCTCAGCAAGCCCCTGGAACAAAACAAGCCCTTGCTGAGGATAGCGAGTAAGTTGACGTGATGAATGGGAGCTTTCAGTTTTCCAGAGCTTCATAAATCAACAAGCTTCTGTCTAACAAGAGGGGGCTAAAGCATATCACATTGCAAAGGATCAGAATTTTTCCCAATCAGTTCTTACTTGGATGCATGTTAGTATTAATGTATCAGAACACATTATATGTAAGTAGAGATGTACTATATATACCATTTAATCAAAAAACTGACTTACCATGAAGTCTCTCATCATTCTTAGAGAAAAAGAAAAATCTAGTAGTCTCTTTCTCAGGTAATGATACTTCTCTGAAGTGAGAAAGACAAAATTGGCCACTTAATTTCAACATTTAAGAAATGTTCAACTGTAAATTTAAATGAACTATGCCTTAAATATCTGTGCTTTCTGTCTTGCTCATTTTTACCCTGAGTCACAGTAATATCACCCTTTCTCTATTCAACATTCTTTGCTTCTACCTGTAACTTTGGTAACAAAGATTTAAGTACAAGCTCTATCGTCCCTATGCTGATTGTTAATGCTCACACCCAACCACTGCTACCCATTTTGCCAGTTTCCTGTGGAGTAGCAGCCAGCTAGATGAAGCATCCTCTTCCAGACCAGGGACTTCAGCAGCAGGCTTTCTTTCCTATGCACAGCATATCCCCCACCCAGTGCTATCCAAATCTCAAGGAAAAGAAACACGCTCCCAATGACAAAAAGACTACAGAACTCTGTAAAGGAGCCAAAAAACGAAAACTGTCTTGAAAAGCTAAACTTAAGATAATTCTATAATATCTCTAAAGCATGTCTAACTCAGATTTTATAAATTATGAAATATATCTGGACAGAAACACATTACTTACTCAGGGCTCTGCTTTTTGTCATCTGTTTCTTCAGTAACATCTTCCTCTTCTGAACTGCTGTCTTGGAAACGAGGGTCTCCCTGCCAGGCGATCTTCCCAGGTTTTACTGCTTCAACTCTGTAGGTCTCTATGTCATCAAAACAATGAAAGATGACACAACGTAACCTAAAGCCCAAGTATTTATGGACACATTCAGTTGTTTACTTTCACCATGCATACATATTTCTACATTTTGAATATCTTAATCATTAATTCAAAATATATAGTATCTTTTTGATTTTCAAATATTGAGAGAAACTTTTATTTTTTGGCATTGCTACAGTGATCTCATAAGGAATACAGAAATACTATAAAAAGATATAAAAACTGAAGGTTTATAAATGAACAACACAATTTACAAGAAAGAGCAAAATAAGTGTGACACCTGTGCTAGCATTGAGCAGCCTAAGCTATAACATGATGCAGTGAAACCCGTTTGCCTTCCTGGTCATTCATAAAGGAGAAAAGGAACATATCTTTACGTTTTCAACTTCCCAAATTTCCTTCCAAAACTGCTGAAAAAGCTGCTGCTAAAAGATGTGGATGATCACCTCACAAGTCCTCATAATTTCCAAAGCACATAAAACACATGTCGCAGGTTGCTCAGGTGTCTTAGCAATCATTTCAAGGCCAATTTCTCACACTTGGCTCTCAAAGTTAGAAAAATTAAAATATCTGTATCATACCAACTCTATTCAACAGTTTAGGACTGACCTTGGTACTCAAATGGACAGCATAGGCAAGAGAATGAAATAAGCAGACCAATGATATAGTTTGTCTTATTTAGGACAATTTTGGAAAAACTACTTGATTGTTGTACCTCCTTCTGTAGTACCACAAAGCTGGAATCTAATATCTATCTGCTAAACACGAGGATGCTATTTTAACTGCTGATCTTTCAAGTAGAACTTATTGTTAGGTGTATTCTGTATAGGTATACCTTGCTTTTACAGTGAACTTTCAGAAAAACTACACTTACATCTTAAACACTAGGTGAGAAGCAATTTCCTAAGGAATAGGTGTTTCAAACTTTTAGACTCGTAGGACTTCAGAGGTAAACCTCCTGAAGTGGAATGGAAAATTGTATATACCAGTGCTATACTTTTCTCTAGGTTCTGGCAAATCTCTAAGGATAAAGTTTGAAACAGCTGGTATATTGATAGCACAGCTATCTGTTTAGAGCCAGGCTTGCATATCTCTTCTCCTAACAAATAACACTGGCTTTCCTGAAGTTATAGCTTCTTCAACTGCATCAAAGATGTAAAGCTATTTAAATATATGACTTCTTAAACATTTAAATATATGACTATTTCTACTCAACAGAAGAAGGAATGTTGCATATTTCTCTGGCTTGCCTTCATATGGCAGCTACCTAGAAGTTTGCTTCCAAATTCAAGAACAATTTCTTACTGTGTTGAACACAGCTCTAGGCACATTACATTTATGGTTATGTAATGCTGACTGAAATACTATTTAGATAGAGAAGAGAATACTGCCTTCAGCTAATGTTAAATCATCATACTTACAGTAGACTCAATTAAATTCAAACTGCATGAAATGAAAAAGTAAAAACAAACAAAAATGTACCTTCCTTTTCATCCTTGGCATCAGACTCAAAAAAGGAAAATGTGAACCCGCCAGTTTGCTCATCGCGAGTCATCAGAGCTGGAGCGTCCCGGAAAACCTCAGCTTTCTCTCCATCAGAGTCCTCATTCCAAGGTGTGTTATCTTCCTTTTCACTAGTATCTTTTACAGTTTGGAATATTTGTTTCAAATCCGTAGCAATGTTATAATACATTTCCTTAGACACCTCAGGTAGTTTCTCAGCTTCCTCCCTTTTCTTCTTTCGTTTTGCTTTACTGCATTGACATTATCAGAGATCACAAAAAAGTCAATGTTTGGAAAAATTCCAGAAATCAGGAAATAAAAATACCTTGGATAACATTAGTCCCATTGTTTCAATCACCAAGAGGATCCACACATACAACTCATAAGACAGAATCTTAATGAAAAAGCTTTTAATACACAAAATTATTTCAAACAGCTCCAAGTATTAAACATGAATCATATTGTCCTCTCTTTTATCCTCTGAACTACACTTCAGAAATTACACCTAAGATATCAGCTATGAGTAAGAAAATTACTTAACTGCAATGGGCCTCAGTATCCTCATTTACAAAATGAACCAGGTTAAACCACATGACTTTTAATACTCTATCAAATTGTAAAACGGTGAGTTTTATGATAGTGGCATTAAAGGATTTAGTCATAATTCTGTTGTAGAAATGCATTATAAATATGTCTGGGATGAAATGTTTCCATTTCCATCAAACCTGCTCTATATTTAGGAATATGTTTTTGTTTTTGGTCTTAACCAGAGTTACACAGCAGTCTCCAATACTGAGTTTTTAGACAGGAAAAGATTCCTCTTCCAACAACACAAGAGAAGACTCTACACATGGACATCACCAGATGGTCAACACTGAAATCAGATTGATTATATTCTTTGCAGCCAAAGATGGAGAAGCTCTATACAGTCAGGAAAACAAGACCAGGAGCTGACTGTGGCTCAGATCATGAACTCCTTATTGCCAAATTCAGACTTAAATTGAAGAAAGTAGGGAAAACCACTAGACCATTCAGGTATGACCTAAATCAAATCCCTTATGATTATACAGCGGAAGTGAGAAATAGATTTAACGGACTAGATCTGATAGACAAGAGTGCCTGATGAACTATGGAATGAGGCTCGTGACATTGTACAGGAGATAGGGATCAAGACTATCCCCATGGAAAAGAAATGCAAACTGGCAAAATGGCTGTCTGGGGAGGCCTTACAAATAGCTGTGAAAAGAAGAGAAGCCAAAAGGAAAGGAGAAAAGGAAAGATATAACCATCTGAATGCAGAGTTCCAAAGAACAGCAAGGAGAAATAAGAAAGCCTTCCTCAGCGATCAATGCAAAGAAACAGGAAAACCACAGAATGGGAAAGACAAGAGATCTCTTCAAGACAGTTAGAGATACCAAGAGAACATTTCATGCAAAGATGAGCTCGATAAAAGACAGAAATTGTATGGACCTAACAGAAGCAAAGGTATTAAGAAGAGGTGGCAAGAATACACAGAAGAACTGTACAAAAAAGATCTTCAAGACCAAGATAATCATGATGGTGTGATCACTCACCTAGAGCCAGACATCCTGGAATGTGAAGTCAAGTGTGCCTTAGAAAGCATCACTACAAACAAAGCTGGTGGAGGTGATGGAATTCCAGTTGAGCTATTTCAAATCCTGAAAGATGGATGCTGTGAAAGTGCTGTACTCAATATGCCAACAAATTTGGAAAACTCAGCAGTGGCCACAGGACTGGAAAAGGTCAGTATTCATTCCAATCCCAAAGAAAGGCAATGCCAAAGAATGTTCAAACTACTGCACAATTCCACTCATCTCACTTGCTAGCAAAGTAATGCTAAAAATTCTCCAAGCCAGGCTTCAGCAATACGCGAACCGTGAATTTCCAGATGTTCAAGCTGGTTTCAGAAAAGGCAGAGGAACCAGAGATCAAATTGCCAACATCTGCTGGATCATGGAAAAAGCAAGGGAGTTCCAGAAAAATATCTATTTCTGCTTTATTGGCTATGCCAAAGCCTTTGACTGTGTGGGTCACAATAAACTGTGGAAAATTCTGAAAGAGATGGGAATACCAGACCACCTGACCTGTCTCTTGAGAAACCTATATGCAGCTCAGGAAGCAACAGTTAGAAATGGACATGGAACAACAGACTGGTTCCAAATAGGAAAAGGAGTACATCAAGGCTGTATATTGTCACCACGCTTATTTAACTTCTATGCAGAGTACATCATGAGAAAGACTGGGCTGGAAGAAGCATAAGCTGGAATCAAGATTGCTGGGAGAAATATCAATAACCTCAGATATGCAGATGACACCATCCTTATGGCAGAAAGTGAAGAGGAACTAAAAAGCCTCTTCATGAAAGTCAAAGAGAAGAGTGAAAAGGTTGGCTTAAAGCTCAACATTCAGAAAACTAAGATCGTGGCACCTGGTCCCATCACTTCATGGGAAATAGACAGGAAACAGTGGAAACAGTGTCAGACTTTATTTTGGGGGGCTCCAAAATCCCTGCAGATGGTGACTGCAGCCATGAAATTCAAAGACGCTTACTCCTTGGAAGAAAAGTTATGACCAACCTAGATAGCATATTCAAAAGCAGAGACATTACTTTGCCGACTAAGGTCCGTCTAGTCAAGGCTATGGTTTTTCCAGTAGTCATGTATGGATGTGAGAGTTGGACTGTGAAGAAAGCTGAGTGCCGAAGAATTGATGCTTTTGAACTGTGGTGTTGGAGAAGACTCTTGAGAGTCCCTTGGACTGCAAGGAGATGCAACCAGTCCATCCTAAAGGAGATCAGTCCTGGGATTTCTTTGGAAGGAATGATACTAAAGCTGAAACTCCAATACTTTGGCCACTTGATGCGAAGAGTGGACTCATTGGAAAAGACTCTGATGCTGGAAGGGATTGGGGGCAGGAGGAGAAGGGGATGACAGAGGATGAGATGGCTGGATGGCATCACCAACTCAATGGACATGAGTTTGGGTGAGCTCCAGGAGTTGGTGATGGACAGGGAGGCCTGGCGTGCTGCAATTCACGGGGTTGCAGAGTCGGACACGACTGAGCGACTGAACTGAACATCCTTTTTTTCTATTAGAGTCTATTTTATTTATTAGGCCAAATATTCTGTTTTACCTAAAATAATAATGTCCTAAATGATCATCTTACTGGTGGAGACTATCTTATACAGAGAAACTTTTAATACTTCATTAAATAAACCATAGGCTATAAGACAAATAAGCCTCCTATGAAACTGAGCTCCATGATCAATGAAACACAAGGTAGTGGTTTTAAAAGTGGTCCAAAGGTCCTCTGATACTTCAAGAAGTGGAAGTTAATTCCTCCATCCCTTTCAGTGTGGGCTGTTCTTAATGACCTCTTCTAAGGAACAGAATAAGGCAGATGTGGATGTGTACAACTACTGAAACTAGGACTATAAAGTGTACTTGGCTTTCTCGTTGCTCTCTCCCCTTCCCTAATCACTGTCTTTGGGAAAAGTCAGACACCATGTTCTGAGAGCACCCAAACACCCAAAAGGAGAGGTTAACAAAGCAAGGAACTGAGGCCCCCTGCCAGCGGTCAAGTGTGTGAACCATCTTGCAGGCAGGTTGCAAACTTTCAGAGACTATTGCCCCAGGTGACATCTTGACTACAACCTCTCGAGAGCCCAAAAAAGAACTACCTGGTGAAGTGCTCTGAAATTCCTGACCAACAGAAATTGATATTTAATAAATTTTTAGTTTCAAGCTCTTTGTTTTGGGGCAATTTTTAACATAGCAATACCTAACTGATATATATTTTGGTACCTAGAAGTGGGGTACTACTATAAAAGCCCAAAATGTAGGAATGACTTCATAGCCCACACAATAAGCAGAAGTTGAAAGGTCAGTGAGGAGGGTGTTAGCAAAAGCATGAAAACTCCCTGAAGAAACTGTTAGTAGAAACAACATGCCAATTGAGTCTTCAGGTAAGGCCTTGCAGAAAAGTGAAGTAAACACTACTGGAAAATGGGGGAAAGGAGATCATTGTTATATAGTGGCAGGAGGCTTAGCAACACTGTCACCTTTATTAACTGGTAAGTAGAAAAGGCACCTAATGAATGGGTGATCTAGCAATGGAGATGTCCAGAAAAGTGTTGAAGGTATTTTATGATTTCTTCTTGCTGCTTACAGTAACATGTAAGCAGAGATGGGAGAAGGCAATGGCACCCCACTTCAGTACTCTTGCCTGGGAAATCCCATGGACGGAGGAGCCTGATAGGCTATAGTCCATGGAGCCACTAAGAGTCGGACACAACTGAGTGACTTCACTTTCATTTTTCACTTTCATGCACTGGAGAAGGAAATGGCAACCCACTCCAGTGTTCTTGCCTGGAGAATCCCAGGGACAGAGGAGCCTGGCAGGCTTCCGTCTATGGGGTCGCACAGAGTCGGACATGACTGATGCAATTTAGCAGCAGCAGCAGCAGCATAAGCAGAGATGGTGAAACTAAAGAAAGAAGTTTTTTTTAGTAAGGAACTAGGACCTCGTGGTTTTGAAGACTCCTATTCTCTAGAAGGCAAATAACATAAAATTTAAGAAATATCTTCTAAGCAAGAACAAATCTATTTTTTCAGGAAAATATAGTGTAAAGCAGGTTTTGGCAAAGTACACCCATGGATGAGATCCAAGCCGCTGCTTATTTATGTATGGAGTGCAAGGTAAGAATAATTTTTGAAGGTTGAAGTGACTGGACAAAACTATATAAAAAGATGGCTTCATAATATGTACAGATTACATGAAATGCAAATTTCAGTGTCCTGAATAGTTTTATTAGGACACAGCCTGCCTTATTCATTTTATGTATTATGTACGGCTCTGTTTCTGTTATAAGGACAGAGAAGAGTCACTGTAAGAGAGACCATCTGGACTGCAAAGGCTAATACATTTACATTTACTATTGTACTCTAAAGAGAAAAATTTGTACACGAGGCCAATTATTAATATAAAGCAAAATCCTTTGTTGGGAGCCTAGATATAGCTCAGAAACTCCAACTGTTCAAACAAGAGAGCTTCTTATGAGTTTAAAGGTATTATTCCTCAGCAGTCCCAGCTGAACACCATGGTGGAAAAAAAAAGTTTACCTTACACTGAATTTTGGCTTTTGTCTAATGAAGTGAACCCCAAAAAGATTCACAGGCGACCCAAATACTTTAAGACAATTAAAGGAACAGAAACACCACTAGATTTGACGGGTAGGTACAGAGACATTCCACAATGAGGAGGCTCGTATGGTCTGAATGTGATTCTTTTTAAAAGAAACTTTTAATTTTGGAATAATTTTAGATTTACAGAAAAACTAGAAATAACCTTCACCTAGTTTCCCCTCATAGTAGCATCTTACATAGATATGAAACAATTGCCAAATCTAAAAGATTAACACAGGTACCTTACTAGTAACTGTAGCAGTTTACCTTTCTTTTGGTTTATCATCCTGCTTTCTTTCGTAAGTGGCATGGTCATGCCTTGTTGGATCATAATGTATGATGTCCCTATTTAAAAAAGGAGAGTGATAAGTTGGAAGGGACAAATCAGAGTATAAATTTGAAAAACTAATAGCAAAACATAATGCAAAACCAGGACAATTCCACTTTTGAGCAAGACAAAGGAATAAATATCAAGTAAGTGTATTAGGAGCTCCTTATAAGCAATTATATTTAAAATTACCCAGTTCTGAGGGGATCTTTGAAAAATTTTCAAATATTATTTTAAAACAGGAAAAAATATATAGATAAAATGATATACTGTTGGGATTTGTATAAAATATTTCAGTGGGGAAAGTAGGGGGGAGTGAGTAAAAGTATAGAAGAGAAAACTGGTCACATGTTAGTGATTGGAGAAGTTGGGTGATGGTACACAGGGGTTTCATTATACTAGTCTTCCTAAATTATATATTTTCCATAATAAACTGTTACATTTATTAATATTTAAAGTTATCCATTTTTTCAGTAATAATAAATACAGAAAAAATTTTAGATTAGTTTCTTGAAGTGAATCACTAGGTAAGTATAATATTAAGAGTCTGATACATATTGCTAACAGCTCTCCCCAAGAAGTTGAAAATGGCCTAATTTTGTGGCAAAGGAAGAGAGAAGTGTGAGATGAAACAAGACATACTTAAATTTCTTAGCAGCTACTGATCCTTTGCTTGTAGAATTGCTTACGCTGATTTGCAAAACGCTCTGCACAACATTCAGGGCTTTCAATTTTTCTGCAGCAAGCTCTTCCTCCTCAGGAGTTTTCTTTTCATTTATTTCTTCGAGGGAAGAGGATAATTAGTAATCTTTTGGCAAACATAACTTGAGAAATCTCAATAATCAAACGTTTAGCAAGAACTTAAACATGTACAAAGCACATTAAGATAGGAGGAACAAAAGTTAAACCTTGTTTTGCTAACCTCTCTGTCCCTAAGCCCCTGACGTCACAGTGAATCCAGAAATTGCATGACCAGCAAACAAAATTCCCATTTCTACTTATAATTAAAAATAAAATATGAAATTAATGGCTTTCAGTGGCGTCTAAGTTTTTAAGGTAAACATTGACAAATGTAATAGAGCAAGATAGTAATTACAAAACTAAAGTGAATAGAGATTCTTTGATTTTTCGTAACAATATAGAAATTAATCTAAATTACATGTAAATCTAAAAATGAAAGACAGTGAAAGGTGGTAATTTTATTGACTATTAACATGATATGTTAGCAGACAGTTATTTAGCTTTTAAACTCAGTAATAAATATCACAGGAAGAGAGCCTACACACAGGGCACTGTGGAATCCTATAAGCTGGCTTTCTTATTTACTAAAAACAGACAAATATCAGTGAACAAAGTTAAACATTTAACAGCCAGTTTGGATTATAAGCGAAAACATAGAAGAAGTCTGAGCCTTAAAAGACCGTTTCAAGTTACTGTAGGATATACACAACTACATAACAGAAATTAACAGAATAAAACACTGATTTGCATAAGTTTTCTATAGAGATGGCCCCAAAGTGTCTAAGGGTTCAAAAGAGGTAGAGATTATGTTCAGCTGGAGTAAGAAATGTTTTACAAACCAGGTACAGTCTAAGGTAGGAAAGACAAAGTAGTCCCCTGAGGAAGGAAGAGAACATGCTAGGAAACAAAATGAACACGTACTGAAATAAGAAACTGCAAAGAGTTTACACTGCATTAGGCTAAACCATATGAAACTGCTCATATTCAATGATTTCTGACTTCAAAAAGTGGCAATTTTAATTTTATCCTAATATTGACAATTAGGAAGTAGAACAATGTTAGAAAGGGCTCAGTGTATTGGTAAGTTGCTTACCTGCAGGACAGTCTTTGAGCAACACACAAAAACTCAGTCTCAAAGGTTCCCAAGGAACCTCTGATACAGGCTCTTCCCAAGATTCTGTAACACCCTCTGGCTTTAGCCTTTTTTTATACATGAATATTTTCCAAATGTGGGTCATCTTTGCTCCTGACTATTCTGCTGAGCTCCCAGTTATTCTTTCCTCAATGCCTGGTGGATATTTCTCACAAGGGTATCTAAAGTTGACAAGCAGAATAGCCAGGACCAACGATGACCCAGATTTGGAATATATTCATGTAAAAATGAAGGCTAAAGCCACACAGACTACAGAATCTTGGGAAGAGCCTATATCTCAAAGCAAAGGGAAAATTTAGGAACCAAGAATTATGAAGAAAACAAGGAAGTTTAAGTGCAATAGAAGCAAAGGGAAGAGAACATTTCAAGAAGGATGATCAACAGTAACAAATGCTATAGGCAGGCTAAAGAGTGAAGCTTGAGAAGATGCCACTGCATTTGGTAAACCAGTTATTCACAGCTTTGAGGGAACCCACGCTAAAGAGTTGTAAATATGAGTCAGACAAAAGTGGCAGGAGTTAGAAAGCAACATCTATAACTTCTTGACTAATCCCAAGGTTCTATCCATTCCTATGTTATCAACATGGAATTCTGAGTGAAAAGTTCTGAAACAATAAGTTGGTATGGATCCTGGAGAATTTACTCTCGGAATACTTGTTTTCAGAAATGTATAATATACATAATAATCACCTCAAAGAATTGAAAGTATCATATCCAGAGACTGTACTTTCAATAAAATCAACTGCTTCTAAATTAGATGCAATTTATTTTTTCATTTCAGGCTTAGAACTGAAAAAAAAAATGGGAATGGCAACTTAAAAACTGGCAGGGTTGAAGAATGGCTTTTTGAACCTATGAGACTGAACTATGTCCATAGAAAGAACGAAGAGATAGAAGAAAGTTAAATGTGAAGATGCAAATGAGAAAGGAGGGAACAGGAGGTATAAATGGAGAAGATCAAGATACAGATTAGATAAACTCAGGAAAGAAGGAAAAAGAAAGGACAGAGTAGTTCTGAGATTGGAAAGGAAAGCAGGGAGCTACCTGAAGTGACCATCCTCTTGGTCAAGTAAGAGGTGAGGTCTTTTGCAAAGGATAAGAGTAGAAGATCTTGTAAAGAAAGTTTGGAACCACTGCCGATGCTTCCGATAGCATCAGTGCTGTTAAATATATTCAAATAAGAATGAATTTAAGTATAGTGACATTCAATGGTACATTGCTTTGAAAAATCTGCACCGAGCATGAACATTTTCTTTAAGTAAACCAAGTGGGATATATCTGTCTTACACAATCTCACGAGGACCTGTTGACCTTCTGCCAGGTAGGGTCCTTGACTTCTAACACCAGGAACGAGATGAGGGAAAATGGTACCTTTGGCAGATGCTACTTATTCCTGTCTTTTCTGGCAGCTTCAGGAAATTAAAATTTTATAAATAAATTAATACATACAAGTGTTACATGTACATATAACACACCATGTACACATAACACTGTATGTGTTATATATACATAAAACACTTCTCTATGTGTTAAGTCAAGATGCTAGACGAGTTGATTCCTCGAGGTATGCCAGCTCTAACATCAGGACTGTTTGTTTGGACAATGAGTCATTTACCTTCATGTTCATCTTCACTATCACTTTCTAGAAATCGGGAGTCCATGCGAAATCTGTCATCAGTGCCAAAGTGAGACTGCAAATTCATGAGCTAAGACAAAACACAAAGACAACTGACAGTCTCATTCCCAAGAAATTACTTATAAACAAGGCCCTCCAAGTATACTTCCCATGCTGTGAAATTTACTACATTAATGTTTGCATAACCTCACCTACCCATGAACCAAACAAAGAGGGCCATGGAGGACTCAATCTCAAAAACCTTAATGTTAAGAGTTTGGGCAAGGTCTGCCTTCATTAACCTAGATTTAAGGACTATGTTGAAAAAATAAGAGCGTGTTGCAAATTTTTTTACACTCAGTCTTCACTAACCTTCTGTCCAGCTCTGCCCTCAAACTGAGGTTTAATTCTGAACCTGTTGTTATCATCTTCGGAACAAGATTCCTCATCATCGCTGCTGTCAAAGAGCTTCCCAGAGGCTCTACCCATGGACTCCTGTTACATAAGGACAGAAATGTTTATTAATAACCAAGACAATCAGTATTCCCCTCATTATGCAATTTTCCTCCTTACACTTTAGAAATGACTCCAATGCATATCCCAGGAAACAGTGTAGTGGTTACAACGGAAACTCTTGATTCAGTGATATTTACGTGGCCCCTTGGGTCTCAGGAGGCTTCTAATGCAGCCTGAAAGGGGGGCAGTTATTGTATGTAAGAACATTTTCTGCATGGTTTCACTAATATTGATGTCACTTTGCAGAGGACAGATTTATGTGGGAGAAAATCTTTAAGGCACCTGTAGTATCCATGCTTGGTGGTCTGGGGAGTTTTGTGTTTCACTGTGGCTCCCAGAGCAAATTTTATGTTGAGCCCAGCAGTTGGGGGCAGGTTTTGGTATGCAATATGCAGAAATGGATCTGCACAAGTAGAGGCATGCCCATATGGACATCTTAAGTTTCTTACTTTTACCAGTTCCTCTCCTGGATGGCTTTGCTCCCGTGTGGATGTCTCCTCTGTTTCACTTTCACTATTGGAATCAAAGATGATGTGCGTCGGCTTGTCCTCTGGATGACCATCCTAGAGTGGTCATCAAAAGCATTACCTGTAAGACAACCTCTCATCTCCTTCCCCAAGTCTATTTCCCACCCTATTTTTTCTCTAGTGAATGCCGCCATCATCCCAAGATAGAAACTTCTCCCTTTCTATTTGCAGTTGATCACCCAGTCCCATCAGTTGGGCCTTCCTGCTATTTTAAAAATATATTCCCACAGTCACTGCCTTGGTTCTGGCTCAAAACCTCCCAAAGGCTGTCTATCCTTGTTCCCTTATTTGTCCCATTTGATTTATTGTTCTCACCACGTCCTGAACCATTTGCCCCAAACATAAGTTGGCAAACTTCCTCTGTCAAGGGCCAGAGAATAAATATTTTAGGCTTTGCAAGCCACATATAGTTTTAGTTCTACATTCTTCTTTTTCAAACTCTTTAAAAATGTAAAAACCATTCTTAGCTAAGAGGCTCTTTTAAAATAGGACATGGGCTCGTTTGCCAATTCCTGTTCCAACACAACTAGTCTTTACTCCCTTACTTTCAGTCCTTTAGACTTAAGAATAAACTCCAGCCCTGTAGCCTACTTATCTCTCTCACTCCTCACCACCTTGTACTCTATTTAGTCACTTATTACAAATATCCACTTTTGTACAAACTGCTACCTTATCTTATAATGCCTTTCCTCTCTCTTCCTACCCTTTTGCCTCTGCCAAACCAATTTCTACTGAGCCTTTCCCACTAGACTCAGGTCAGCTAGGGAAGTACCGACTCCCCGGCAATGCCAACAAACTGGTCTGCTTCCTGTCAGGGCACATAGGTATACTTGTTTCCCACTGCATGGAACTGAACTGTGACCCTCTGTTCACCACACTGTGAACCAATACTGCCTGATAGTGATCATTTCTATAAATCGAACACTTGCTGTGAAGGCCTGGAACTTTGTAGGAACTTAATAATTCTTGAAAAAATGAATAAGGTCCCATTATAGTAAATCTTCGTAAGACATGACTCATTTGACAGGTGATATATATGGCAATTGAGATGTATTAGTACACATCACTTAACTATATCAGTAATATCTTCTAAAGCAATATCCAGATATACTATATAGACACAAGGACATAAAACACATTCAGCTCTAAAGGGGCCTGCCTACATTTGTGGGAAAGAGACTAGACCTGGAGAGAGTTCTTGGTAAATTCCTAGACTGAAAATATACTCACCAAATTTGCCAGAGCATTGTGAACCAACTTCTTTTGGACTTCTTTGACTTTCTGCCTTGCCTCTAAGGCTGCCAAACGTTTCTGATTATCTTCAGCATGCTTATCCTTAGCATTAACATCTGATGAACTATTAATAGAAAGTGGGAAGTCAGTTTTACTTTCCTGGGAGTCTCTCCTTGAGAAAACCTCTGGTGATTTCTCAGGGGCCTTGGAGCTGCACAGATCAGGCCTCCTTTCAGAGCCCTCTCCTGACCTTCCAGTCTTGTGGCAACAGTCTTCATCAAGGCCTCTGCTGGGAGTCTTAGCACCACAACTTGAAGATTTCTTATCTTTCAGTGGCAATGGACTAGAAATAGGATTTCTATTTCTCTTTTCTGAACTGTTAGGGGACACCACTTTGTGACCCTGGCTCGCAAAAGGCTGTCTCTTTTGAGGCTGAATTTGGTTTGAGTCATTTGCCGCCTTTGCATGTTGGAAAGGAGTCTGTTCACTTGATAGGCCATTAGCACACAGGGACCAATTTCCTATGGAAACATTCCTCGGTTCCTCAAGTTTCAAGGAAATTTGATCTTTATTAATATTATTAGAGGCAACACTCTCTTGCAAGGATTTTTTCACTGATTCCTTTCCATAGAGACAGCCCACTCCTTTGAAAGCCTGAAATTTTGGCTTTAAGGTATTTTCCTTTGTTTTCTGTTTTCCACGTGGGTTCTCTCTCTCTTCTAAAAGAGAAGCCACAATCTCCTCAGGATGAATACACTGCTGGCCTCTGCGGAGGTCACCTGGGGTACTTTGGCTCTTGGAGGCCCTATCACACTTGGGAGTGGTTTCCTGGCCATTGCTTTCAGTCTCTTCTTTTGGAGCCTCCTGATTACCACCAGCCAACTGTTCCAAATCAGCCAAAGTCAGATTCACACGGAGACAGTTTTCCATCAAGGTGTTATACTCCTTATCTCCTTCACACTCAGTTGATTCTGATATAGAATCAGCATCTTCACTGCTACTGGACTCAATCAGAGATTTACAACTAAGAGGCTTAACTCTGTGACTGAGGGCTACCTCTACTTTGTTTTTTCTTTTTTGTTCTTTAATATAGTCATCAGAAAGATCATACTTTTTTCTGCTTTTCAAATAAGTCTTCTTGTACACAGACTTTTCTCTTTGTGAAAAATCTACACCATTTTCGATCTTACCAGAACTTTTTTTCATTGCAATGATCTCATCTGTATCTCCTGAATCAGAGTCACAACCATTTTCTGTAACATTACTTTCACCGTTGAGGAAAGAGACACTGTTTTTGAGGCCTAAACCTGTCGAAGTATGAAATTTGTGAAAATCAGATTTAAAATCATCCCTTACAACTTCAAAGGGATCATTTTCAAATTCATTTGAGGACCATGTAGTTTTCTCTAAGTTTTCCTCTCTTGCAATCATTAGTTTTAATTCATCTTCAGAATCAATATCATCGTCAGATATGCTATTTCTCTTTTTGGTAGTTTCTAAACCAGAAGTCTGAAAAAACACATTTTTTAATTTCTGATGATCAAATTCAGTTATATATGGTGATTTAGGAGTAATGGAATTATGAGGTGCTTTTTGTGCAACCTGTTGTATTAAATGTGGACTCTCCATTATGCTATTAGGTTTTGATCTCATAGAATCCTCATTCTTCTGTATTTTTATTATCTTCTTGGCAGGGGTGTGAAAGTCAGAGAATTCTCCTCGCCGTTTCTTACTCATGGGATCATTCCCTCCTTCCAGTTCCCAGGTGAGGTTGGATATAGGAACAGCATTTGTGAAATCCTCCCCTATCTTCTTTAAGTTGTGGCAGTATTTTGAGGGATCATACTTTATGATGTCACCAACAGTCAAGGAACAAAAAAAGGCACTAGGTTTTAGAAAAACCTATCAATCTGATTAAGCAAAAGAATACTGTTTATCTTAGCAAATCATTGACTCATTTTACCCTCAGTTTCCAATCAAACAGAAAAGGACTTCATTAGGTAACTGAAGGTCTTTGGAACTGACATGTCCATGGCATGTCCAGAGTGAAAACCAACGATCATCACTATTAACTGGAAGAAATTACTTGGGTTGTATATGTATATTACAACAAACTGATTTAAGATTATATTCTAGGTACTTTTCTGTATGTCTGAGAAACCTATTCACTAATAACATCATAAAGCAGAGTATAGAGGGGAAGTCAGAGGGGGAACAATTAGACACTGCGTTGGTTATCTCAAACCTGAGAATCAAAGATTCTCCAACATTTTGACCACGCCTGTCTTTTCAATGCTGGTTCATCCTAGACCTGATTCTCTTAGCTCAAACATCCACTTCACATTTCACTCACTCTCTGAATTTTTGCAGGTCTTTCTTAGAGGGCTAATACTTATCAGATCTGTTTTGTTGCTAACCCTGTCCAGAAAGATTCCAGTCAACGTCAATGGCATTGGCTGATTTCCTAAAACATACAAATAGCCAAGTATAAGTTGCTTGAATGGCTCACTCCTGAAAAGTTCCTTTGTTCACTTAGTAACTACTGAATACCTAGCTAATTATATGTGAAGTGTGTCAAATATTGTCTATTATCTCTTGGCTTTATACTGTCCTTCCAAATCCTCCTCTCTGCTATCAAAAGGCTACTTTTATGACTGCACTGTGTTCCCTTGTCCTTCCTTAGTTCCTCTGGAAATGGCTTTGAATCCATGTCAAACGAGAGGAATGATATATAAATTAGTAAGTAAAAGTGCTTGCCTAACAAGCATCATTTGTATCACTTACTTGTATAAAACGTCACTACATTTTCTTGTCCTCTAATTGTTTCATACATGTAGGTAAGTGGATCTTACCTTATAGAGAAATTGGGAACATAAAAACTCTTAAACATCTAAAGATTTACTGACAGCAGCAGTGAAACTCCAAAGATACGAAGTTAACTTCTGCAAGTATCCATCACTGTAGTCAACAATAATTTCTTTGAAAGGCCAACTGCTAAGGATATTTTACGTTTACGTTCATTCTTTAGATGAAGGACGGGTAAGACTCTTCCAAATTTACTCACAACCCAATTCTAAAAGAAAAAAAAAAGGATATATTTATTATACTTGTCACAAACCGAAAAGATTAACCATTCTGCATAAATATAACTTAAGAAAAAAAGAGTATAGAAAGAAGAAGGAAAATTGAGGCAGTTGTTGATCCCATATAAATCACATAGGATGGTACAGAAATAACAGCCATTAAAAAGGCAAACTTGGGACCTGATTGGACTCCTCACCACATCTATTTCCCTCAGGAGGCTTGCCTCCATGTGGGTTTTTATTTCTCTTTCTAAAATGGGGGAAACCTGTGCTTTCCCAAGAGCTGTAAATGCACTTGGAAGATCATAAGCACTATTCATGTTAACTGCTTCAAAGCAAGAGAGAAAAAGCAATTGCTTTAAACATGATGTTCATGGTCATTTGGTCTCAGGAATTGGTTCCTAGACTACTTAGGCTACCAGGGGTGACTTACTTTGTGCCCTGGTACTTCTGTTCCTGGCACAGCTTTCGCATGGAAATCCACTGTTTTCATCTTGTCTAACAAGCTGGTGTTGCCTGTTGTTGATTTCCCTTTCTTTGCTCTTGCTTCTTCTCTCTCTTGGGCCAATCTAAATCAAAGAAAAAATATAAATAAGAGAGTTAAAATAACCAATCACACTATTAACCATGCTTCTGTCTTGTTTTTTCATACTATAAAGCTGTTTAACTTCATAGGTTATCATTTGGGGTCTCTCAGCTTTTCCTTTCAACTTATGTACTTTTGGTATTTTAACTTATTCTTAATCCCTTCTCTTTGTTATGAGGAAAAGGTCTCTTCTTTCAGAGTCTAATCTGCTCAATCTTGAATATTACTACTCTTATAATGAAGAGAATGCAGAATAGAATGCCAGCTAAATCTCCCAATTCAAACGCCCTATCTGATTCAGGCCTGGTCACCTGTGCTGACCAATTCTCATTGGCCTCTTTGCTTCTGGTGTGGCTCTTTTCTGAGCACTGAAGAATTGATGCTTTTGAACTGCGGTGTTGGAGAAGACTCTTGAGAGTCCAACCAGTCCATTCTAAAGGAGATCAGCCCTGGGTGTTCTTTGGGAGGAATGATGCTAAAGCTGAAGCTCCAGTACTTTGGCCACCTCATGCGAAGAGTGAACTCACTGGAAAAGACTCTGATGCTGGGAGGAATTGGGGGCAGGAGAAGGGGATGACAGAGGATGAGATGGCTGGATGGCATCACCGACTCGATGCATGTGAGTCTGAGTGAACTCCGGGAGATGGTGATGGACAGGGAGGCCTGGTGTGCTGCGATTCATGGGGTCGCAAAGAGTCGGACACGACTGAGCTGAACTGAACTGTGGCTCTTTTACATTTCAGCTTCCAAGATTCATACTCCACAGGCAGATGTGCATAGGTACTCAAAGGCAGCAGCACTGTGTGCTCACCCTGCTCAGGATGAGAACCCCGGTTCTTGCCTATAATAGGCACAAAAGTACTGCTGAATGAAAATCTGATCACTACCCTGTTCACAGAGGCCCACAGCTGAAGAACAAACTCCTCACCTTTGTCTCCAGGCTATATCCACAAAATTTGATTTAGACCTTATTTTTCCTTGTGGCACTTCTTTGCTTGAGAACAGTCTTAAAACTCTCTTGGTCACTTCATCTGTACATTCTGAAAATGTCTCCTATTTTGAAAGCACCCAAACGCATACAATCTTTTCTCCCTAAGGATACTTTTAGGATCTTAAAATGCTTTAATAGTTTGTACATTGCCTTGTTCTTAAATCTTAAGCATAATTAATCTTATGCGTCTCTTACAGGGATCCCTATTATCTTTAAGTTTTTGTATGACACTTTCATTAACAGTTTAAAGTTAACATAAGCAATTTGGTATCATCTATTAAAATTTTAAGTGTGCTTAATTCCATGACATAGCAACTCCTTTTGTTGACATACACACCAGAGGGACCCTTGTACATATATAGAAGTTATCTTCAAGGGTCATCTTTTAGCAAGAGGAAGTGGAAATGGTCTAAACCATTTAGACCAACCAGTGGGGGATGATTAACTAGACTGTGGCACATTTTCTAAAATAGTACTAAATAGGTATTACAAAGAAGGGGGAAGACCTACATCATCATAAAAGGTTGTGTCTAAAAAGCTGCAAATAAGTACATATTTTTATAGGTTAAAGTATACATATATAAGAGCATTACATTATCTTCTTTGGTGGGGTCTGGGGTCATAGGGAGTTTCAGTTAAGAAGGATTTTAGCTCTACTTATAATGTATAAATTTGTTAAAACTGTAATAATATGATAGTTTCAAATCAATTAAATTAACATATAAAATCATGTACAATATTAAGAAATTAGTGTGTTAATGTTTGGATTAAATCAAATACAGCAAACCTTACCTGTGCAAAAAACTTTCCTTTGCTAGCTGAATTTGCAGTGTCCCACCTTTCCATTTTGTTTTATTTAAAACAGACATACCTATAAAGCAAAGAATTAGTACCCAAGTACATAGCAATACAAAAATATATTTCAGCATGTGCTTTTACTAATTAGTACCAAAAAAAGAAAACTTATTTATCACAAACACACAGAGGAAAGAGAATAAGGAAAGTGAGACCGGAAAGAGGAGGCTTAGGTCCCATTCTTATCTTGACCACTTATTAGATTCTTATATTCCCTATCGTCTCATGTAACTGGAAGATTTAAATGAGGTAAATGTGCAAAACTTTAAGCAAAATTTGTCATTTGTTTATAAAGTAATATCAGAAATCTCTGGCAAATGGTTGGTATTTATTTAACATATCACTGTTATTTATCATACTAAAACTATAGAATATTAATGTAATTTTCTTAGGGAGAATCAGAGGACACTGGAATCCTACAGCTACTCATTCTTATTTATCACCTCATACTAATTATCACTGCATAACTTGCAAACATATCAGCACAAGCAACTAAACTGTGTTTGAACTACTGTACTCTAGTAGCTGATTTTTCTCAGTATCTGCTATCAGCTTCCTTAATAATTATCACTAAGAGAAATTTCTATGAGACAGGTATTATGCTAAGTACAGAAGTATTATTCAACTTCATATTCACAGTAATGTTATGAGATAACCTATATCTTGGTCATATATCAGGTAAAGAAACTGGGTCTTCTACTTTAAATAAAACTGCTAGGTCACACAGCAGAACTGTGTTCTTAACTGCAATGTACTTGTCATATGTTTCCCAACAGGACAGTTGATATTACAAAAGGCCAATGGCCTTCCTTCTCTGTTAGCATGTTTCCTACTCAGTGTCTTTTGACTTTTCAGTCTCCAAATAATTAGAATGCATTTCTACATTAGTGGCAGTATGAATTACCTCTCACTCTTCACTGAAGGCCACAGCTGGTCCTCAGCTTTCTTAAACTTATTAATAGATATTTCATAATTTCAAGAATACGATCTTATAAGGGCATAATGTAAAGCCCTCTTCTAGTAGCATTTATTAACAAGAATTATTTACCTGAGAAATGAACACCCTGAGGAGTGAGGTATGGCATAATATCCAGTGGGATATAGGTAACATGCAGTTTCTATTAAAGCATGGTCCTTTGTCCACAATATTTGAGAATGCCACTTTTGAGCAAACTTATTGGTAATGTGCTACCATATGTCATGCATTATGGAATCAATCTAAATCTCAAACTGTAGAATATCAGAATTCTATTCATCATGGTTGTCCCTCTCAATGACATAAAAGAGATTTAGAATCAAAGTTATTCCAAATTACATAGTGACATGAAATGGTAAATAGTATAGAAAACATTCATTACATTTCTTCAGGTCTCCTTCTGTTACTCTGATGTTGATATATGCAAAGACTTTCTGTGGGTTTCCTAAAAAAAAAAAAAAATTTAAATTCTTACCCAGAGAATAATGTAAAAATGACTTCTAAATTTAAAAAAGACCTCTTAGAAACTTACTCTTTCAAAGAAAAACCTTGTTTATTTTTCACTGGATACAAAGATTGCAAATTTTTAAGCATGATTATCTAAATATTTTAAAAGAAAATATGTACGAGAAAAATGTCAAGCAGTCAGTTAAGGAAACATTTTGCATGTTTATATGTTAGTGGTATTCTAACAGGACACTTACTAATTATTAGAATTTTAGCTCTGAAAATTTAAAGCAACATGTTTCAGAAATTGGATGTTTGGGAATTCCCTGGAGGTCCAGTGTGAGACTTTGAGCTTTTACTGCAGAGGGCAGATTCAATCCCTGGTCAGGGAACTAAGATTCTGCAAGCCACATGTTCCCTCCCCTCTACAAGAAAGGGGAGAGGGGATGTTTGGGAATTTAGAATTTTTTGATTTCATACATAACACCTCCAGAGCATATGTGCTGGGATGGGGTTAGTACTATACTATCATAATGAAATAACATCGCTTTCAGTGTTCAGTGCTAACATTCATCTTTGGGGGTTCCTTTATTTTGTGATATTTGACTTGAGTTATATTTGCTTTAACTACCCATGAAGAACTCTAAATTTACCTTGATCATCTTTCCGAGTGATGATCTCCACATCAGAAACTTCTCCAAATCTGCCGAACTGATTCTGCAGGTCTGCCTCAGAAATATTCTGCCCAAGACCACCCACGAAAAGGCGTTTCATTTCTCTGTTGGCTTTCATCAAGGCTGGACAAACACTCAGGGTGTTCTAGTGGAAAAAAACTTCTACCTAGAGTTCTTTCCCTTAAATCTAAAACAAACAAACACAACAACAAAAATAAAACCAACCAACCAACAAACGAAAAAACCCTCAACTCCTTTCCCTGAACCTCCCATGCCAATTGGTTGCCTGGATTTGTGCTTCCCTTCCTATTGTACTGTTCCCAATTTTATTCCTGAAGACTCTGTTCACACACTACATGCTTGTTCTTCATGAATGCATTTTGGAACAGAACCGCTACAAACAGACACAGGTGCAAGTGGATATTTTTCCCTCTAAATGACCACAATATACACTCTACTCTCCCTGAGTTTACTAATCCATATTGTTAGGTGTTTCTCCTTTATTCACTCACTTTAATAAACTGACAGAAATGGGATGGGACATATTAACATCCACGGGATCTTCCCAACCCAAGGATGGAACCCAGGTCTCCCACACTGCAGGCAGATTCTTTAAGCTCTCCATCTTCAAGCTTCTCACAGTCAAATGAGAAGTAAGCAAATGCTGCAATTGCAATACTACCTTACAACAGAAATACATACAAAGTGGTTTTCAGGCACAAAAAGAGCAATGGATATCAAAACTAATACAGATTTTTTTTTTTCAACACTACGCGCCAGCATTTTACGTAGTTTCCAGGCACCTTTTTTTTTCAGATTAGCAGGAGAGGTGAAGTCACTTTCCCAGTGCCATTCAGGGAAATAGCGGTGAAGCTAAGATTATAACTCAAATCTAATTTCTGAACCCGTAATTCTAACACTGTACTAGGGAGGGTTTTGGAATATAAGGGACTCAGGAAAACTCTTCCAGAGATACTGGGATTTAAGGCCTATAATGCGTGTCTCACTTAGTGCCCAGCCAGTGCTCAGCTCCCAACAAGCCCCTCCCCCCAAGTTGACAGACTCCGCACATACGGAACCCCAACACAACGCCAAAACGCCGGAGCATGGGTCGAGATCTAGGGGTGAGCCACGGCCTATATCTTCCTGGTAGCTTCCTCAGTCCCAAACCTACCCTCTCCATCCTTCTTTCTCTGAGAAGACTTGAACACATGCACGGAGAAGGTAGGCCAATTAGCCCCTTCCCATCCCAGGCCCCAAGCCCCGGGCTCACCACTTCTTTTTCTACATCCAGCGCGGCGTACGGTCCTAAATTCTAGTCACGTGTCCCAACAAGTACCCTACCTCTTTCTTCCTACTGGATTTCCAACCCAGCCTCCTCAGGTTCCATTACTACTCTCAGTTTCCCAGTGTTCTTTATTTCGTTTCCAGTCTTAAGGCAATCGCGATGACCCCGTCCCCTGCCTCTAAGTCCGCAAAAGACCCCAAACAAAAATTCCCTAATTCATACAGAAGAGGGTTACGACCTTATATCCTGGATACGGTCGGCGGAAATGAGGAAGGGGAAGAAATACAAAGAAGCTCCCTCTTCAAGTGCTCGTGGAACCGCCTCTTCCGTGACTGGGGCTCCAAGCTGCCACCCGGTCGGGGTGGATAGCTGCTCCCTTGGGCTTCGAGAGGGATATCAGCTCTCTTGAAGCGTACGGACTGCTGGAGGACAGCTGTGGAAAAGTGCGCAGGGATGGCAACTAGCCGGAGACACTTGCGTGACCGAGTTATAGGCGCGGGAATTGCGCGTGTTTCCCTTGCCTCCCCCTCCCAGTTCCGGAATGGTTCGCTCCAGGAGCGCGCGAGGCTTGAAGAGCCAGACCTGGCGCGCCCAAATCAGGCAGCTAGCTTCGCGTTAGCACAGCTCCATGGATTCCCAGCGGGCGAAGGCCCGCGCCTTGGAAGCCGAGATCACTGCCTTGAGGCTGGCATGCATAGAGACACAGGCGCCTGGGGACGACGACTCTCAAATTCGGTACGTGGCATTCCTCAGACCTGGTGAGGTGGGTGACCCCCTGGACCTCCCCACAAACTTTTCCCGAGCACTTGACGTGTACTGGAACTTATCTGTAACAACAGGGGTGAAAGTGATAAGCCCACGCATGGACCCCGTTGTAAACATAGTACCATATATTAATTGATTAAATCTCAGTCATTTCATTTCAAAGTATTCTCTTTCTCTTACTAGTAACACTCAGGGTGAAAGTCTTCGTTGTCTCCTTAGAAATCTTTAATTTACTGATGATGAGCAGTATCTAGTTGTTGTTCAGCCCCTCAGTCGTGTCCGACTCTTTACAGCACGCCAGGCTTTCCTGTCCTTCATCAACTCCTGGAGTTGGTTCATACTCATGTCCACTGAGTCAGTGATGCCATCCAACCATCTCGTCCTCTGTCCTCCCCTTCTTCTCCTGCCTTCAGTCTTCCCCAGCATCACGGTCTTTTCTAGTGAGTCAGGTTTCTCATCAGGTGGCCAAAGTATTGGAGCTTCGGCCTCAGCATCAGTCCCTCCAGTGAATATTCAGGGTTGATTTCCTTTAAGATTGACTGGTTTGATCTTGCAGTCCAAGGGAGTCTCAAGAGTCTTCTCCAGCACTACAATTCAAAGACATCAGTTCTTCAGCGCTCAGCCTTTTTTATTGTCCAGCTCTCACATCCATACATGACTAGTGGAAAAACCATAGCTTTGACTATATGGATGTTTGTAAGCAAAGTGATGTCTCTGCCTTTTAATATGCTGTCTAGGTTTGTCATAGCTTTTCTTCCAAGAAGCAAGTGTCTTTTAATTCCATGGCTACAGTCACTGTGCGTAGTGATTTTGGAGCCTAAGAAAATAAAGTCTGTCACAGTTTCCACTGTTTCCCCATCTATTTGCCATGAAGTGATGGGACCGGATGCCAGGATCTTCATTTTCTGAATATTGAGTTTTAGGCCAGCTTTTTCACTCTTCTCTTTCACCTTCATCAAGAGGCTCTTCAGTTCCTCTTCACTTTCTGCTTTCAGGGTGGTGCCCTCTACATATCTGAGATAATTGATATTTCTCCTGGCATTCTTGATCCCAGCTTGTGCTTCATCCCACCTGGCATTTCGCATGATATACTCTGCATATAAGTTAAATAAGCAGGGTGACAATATACAGCCTTGACATACTCCTTTCCCAATTTTGAAAATTGCTATTTTCAAACAATAATCTGTTGTTCAGTGTCTCGTTTTAACTATTGCTTCTTGACCTGTACAGGTTTCTCAGAAGGCAAGTAAGGTGGTCTAGTGTTCCCATCTCTTGTGAACCACACAGTCAAAGGCTTTTGTGTAGCCAATCAAGCAGAAATAGATAGTTTTCCAGAATAAATAGTTTTTCTTGAATTTTCTTGCTTTGTGTATGATCCAATAGATGTTGGCAGTTTGATCTCTGATTCCTCTGCCTTTTCTAAATCCAGCTTGAACGTTTGGAAGTTCTCGGTTCACTTACTGTTGAAGCCTGGCTTGGAGAATTTTGAGCATTTCCTGGTCAGTGTGTGAAATGAGTGCAATTGTGTGGTAGTTTGAACATTCTTTGAATTGCCCTTCTTTGGAATTGGAATGAAAACTGACCTTTTCCTGTCCTGTGGGCTCTGCTGATTTTTCCATATTTGCTGACACATTGAGTTCAGCACTTTCACAGCATCATCTTTTAGGATTTGAAATAGCTCAACTGGAATTCCATCACCTCCACTAGCTTGGTTTGTAGTGATGCTTCCTAAGACTGACTTGACTTCACACTCCAAGATATATGGCTCTAGGTGACTGATCACACCTTTGTGGTTATCTGGGTCATGAAGATTTTTTTTGCATAGTTGAAGATTTTTTTTTTGCATAGTTTTGTGTATTCTTGTCACCTTTTCTTAATATCTTCTGCTTCTGTTAGGTCTATGCCATTTCTGACCTTTATTGAGCCCATCTTTATATGAAATGTTCCCTTGGTATCTCTAATTTTCTTGAAGAGATCTCTAGTCTTTCCCATTCTATTGTTTTCCTCTATTTCTTTGCATTGATCACTGAGGAAGGCTTTCTTATCTCTCCTTGCTATTCTTTGGAATTCTGCATTCATATGGACATATCTTTGCTTTTCTCCTTTGCCTTTAGCTTCTCTTCTTTTCTCAGCTATTTATAAGGCCTCCTCAGAAAACCATTTTGCCTTTTTACATTTCTTTTTCTTGGGAATGATTTTGATCATCACCTCTTATACAGTATTATAAACCTCCATCTATAGTTTTTTAGGCACTCTGTCTATTAGATCTAATCCCTTGAATCTATTTGTCCCTTCCACTGTGTAATCATAAGGGATTTGATTTAGGTAATACTTGAATGGCCTAGGGGTTTTCTCTACTGTTCAATGTAAGTCTGGATTTTGCAATAAGGAGTTCCTGATCTGAGCCACAGTCAGCTCCCCGGTCTTGTTTTTGCTGACTGTATAGAGCTTCTTCATCTTTGGCTGCAAAGAATATCATCAGTCTGATTTCAGTATTGACTAACTGGTGATGTCCATGTGTAGAGTCTTCTCTTGTGTCATTGAAAGAGGGTGTTTGCTATGACCAGTGTGTTCTCTTGGCAAAACTGTGTTAGCCTGTGCCCTGCTTCATTTTGTTCTCCAAGGCCAAACTTGCCTGTTATTCCAGGTATCTCGTGACTTCCTCCTTTTGCATTCCAGTTCCCTATGATGAAAAGGACATCTTTTTATGGTGTTAGTTCTAGAAGGTCTTGCATGTCTTCACAGAACTGTTAACTTCAGCTTCTTCAGCATTAGTGATTGGGGCATAGACTTGGATTACTGTGATACTGAATGCTTTGCCTTGGAAATGAACAGAGATCATTCTGTCATTTTTGAGATTGCACCTGAGTACTGCATTTCATTCTTGTGTTGACTATGAGGGCTACTCTATTTCTTCCAAGGTATTCTTACCCCACAGTAGTAGATATAGTGGTCATCTGAATTGAATTCAATCATTGCTGTCCATTTAGTTCACTGATTCCTAAATTGTTGATGTTTTCTCTTGCCACCTCCTCCTGTTTGACCACTTCCAATTTACCTTGATTCATGAACCTAACATTCCAGTTTCCTATGCGACATTGTTCTTTACAGCATTGAACCTTACTTCCACCACCAAACACATCCACAACTGACCATTGTTTCAGATTTGGCGCATCCTTTTTATTTCTTCTGGAGCTATTTCTCTGTTCTTCTCTAGTAGTGTATTGGGCACCTCTTGACCTGGGGAGTTCATCTTTCAGTGTTATATCTTTTTGCCTTTTCATACTGTTTGTGGGATTTTCAAGGCAAGAATACTGAAGTGGTCTGCCATTCCCTTCTCCAGTGGACCATGTTTTGTCAGAACTCTCCACCATGACTTGTCCATCTTGGGTGGCCCTACATAGCATGGCTCATAGTTTCATTGAGTTAGACAAGGTTGTGATCTATGTGATCAGTTTGGTTAGTCTTCTGTGATTTTGGTTGTTTTTCTCTTTATGACTTACTTCGCTCTGTATAACAGGTTCTAGGTTTATCCGCCTCACAAGAACTGACTCAAATTTTTCCCTTTATACTTGAGTAATGTTTCATTGTATATATGTATCATGTCTTCTTTATCCATTCATCTATTGATGGACATCTAGGTTGCTTCCATGTCCTAGCTATTGTAAACAGTGCTGCTCTGAACATTGGGATGCGTGTGTCTTTTTCAGTTATGGTTTTCTCAATATATATCCAGTAGGGAGATTGCTGGGTCATGATGGTTTCATTACTAGTTTTTAAGGAATCTCCATGTGCCTAGTCAAGGCTATGGTTTTTCCAGTGGTCATACATGGATGTGAGAGTTGGACTGTGAAGAAAGCTGAGCGCCGAAGAATTGATGCTTTTGAACTGCGATGTTGGAGAAGACTCTTGAGAGTCCCTTAGACTGCAAGGAGATCCAACCAGTCCATTCTGAAGGAGATCAGTCCTGGGATTTCTTTGGAAGAAATGATGCTGAAGCTGAAACTCCAGTGCTTTGGCCACCTCCTGCGAAGAGTTGACTCATTGGAAAAGACTCTGATGCTGGGAGGGATTGGGGGTAGGAGAAGAAGGGGACGACCGAGGATGAGATGGCTGGATGGCATCACTGATTCGATGGACGTGAGTCTGAGTGAACTCCGGGAGATGGTGATGGACAGGGAGGCCTGGCGTGCTGCGATTCATGGGGTCGCAAAGAGTCGGACACGACTGAGCGACTGAACTGAATTGAACTGATACTGTTCTCCATAGTGGCTGTATCGGATTACATTCCTACCAACTGTGTAAGAGGGTTCCCTTTACTCCACACTCTCTCTTGCATTTATTACTTGTAGATTTTTTGATGATGGCCATTCTGACTGATGTGAGGTAATACCTCCCCGTAGTTTTGATTTGCAGTTCTCTAATAATTAGTGATGTTGAACATCTTTTCATGTGTTTATTGGCCATCTGTATGTCTTCTTTGAAAAAGTTTGTTTAGGTCTCCTGCCCATTTTTTGATTGGGTTGTTTGTTTTTCTGATATTGAGCTATATGAGCTGCTTATATGCTTTTTGGAGATTAATCCTTTGTCAGTTGTTTCTTGTTTGCAATTAATTTCTCATATTCTAAAGATTGTCTTGTAATCTTGTTTATTGTTTCCTTTGCTGTGCAAAAGCTTTTAATTAGATCCCATTTGTTTATTTTTGGTTTGATTTACATTATTCTAGGAGGTGAGTCAAAGAGGATCTTCCTGTGATTTATGTCAAAGAGTATATTACCTATGTTTTCCTCTAAAAGCTTATAATTTCTAGCCTTACATTTAATTCTTTAATCCATTTTGAGTTTGTCTTTGTGTATGGTCTTAAGAAGTGTTGTAGTTTCATTCTTCCACTTGTAGCTGTCCAGTTTTCCTGGCACAAGTTATTGAAGAGGTTGTCTTTTCTTCATTGTATATTCTTGCCTCCTTTGTCAGAGATAAGGTGCCCATAGGTGCTTGGGTTTATCTCTGGACTTTCTGTCTTTTTCCATTGGTCTCTCTCTCTATTTTTGTGCCAGTACTAGACTGTCTTGATGAATGTTGCTTTGTAGTATAATGTGAAGTCAGCACGATTGATTACTGCAGCTCCATTTTACTTTCTGAAGATTGCTTTGGCTATTTGAGGCTTTTTGTGTTTCCATACAAATTGTGGAATTTTTTGTTCTAGTTTTGTGAAAAATAATTTTGTATTCTAGTTCTGTTGGTAGTTTGATGGGGATTGCGTTGAATCTATAGATTGGATTGGGTAGTATAGTCATTTTCACAATATTCATTCTTCCAGTCCAAGAATATGGTGTATCTCTCCCTCTATTTGTGTTGTCTTTGATTTCTTTCATCAGTGTTTTATAATTTTCTGCATACTGATCTCTTGTCTGTTTAGGTAGACTGATTTCTAGGTATTTTATACTTTTTGTTGCAGTGGTGAATGGGATTGTTTCCTTAATCTGTCTTTCTAATTTTTCATTGTTAGTTTATAGGGATGCTAGGAATTTCTGTGTGTATTAATTTTATATTCTGTGCTTTTACTAGTAGCTCTAATAATTCCAGTTGAGCTATTTAAAATTCTGAAAGATGATGCTGTGAAAGTGCTGCACTCAAGACAGGAGAAGGTCAGTTTCCATTCCAGTCCCAAAGAAGGGCAATTCAAAGAATGTTCAGACTACTGCACAGTTGCATTCATTTCACATGCTAGCAAGGTAATGCTCAAAATCTGCCAGGGTCCAGCCCCGGTGGATCCAGGGTGATTCGAAGGTGGGGACGGAGTCGGCGTTCTTGGAAAAATACATATTTAATTACAGATATATAGAGAGATTAGAAACGGATAGTGTAGTAGGAAAATTAGTGGAAAAAAAGAGGCTGAATAACTTGGTTTACGTGGAATAGCATCCATGCTCCAGATGGGAATTCAGCCAGAAAAACGGGGAGCAAGAAAGAAACGACATGGGGGAATCAGTCTTTCTGGAAACTGATCCAATTTCTTTATTTTGGGGTTTGCTTATATACCTTTTGTTACACGTAGGGATGAATACAGAGTCATGCGGGGGTCAGCAGTCCTGACCTTTATCAAAATCAGGTACTTCTCATAAAAAGGTCTTAGGGATTTTACATCATCTTCTGGACATGAGACCTGCTGACATTTTATGATCCTTTCTTTCTGATAACCAAAAAACTTATTTCTTCCAAGGGTGTTTTTTCTTAAGCCAGGCACCACCCTCCAAATAAAGTTGCATTCCTATAGGGTGAGGGTGTAGTGAGTTACAATCAAGAAAGGAATTTATTTAACCCAAGGTTAACATGATTAATCTTAAAGGTTTATACTTATTTCTCCTATATGCTTAAAGGTTAATACTTATTTCTCCTATATGCTAGTTATATTCATTATAAGAGCAGGGAATATGGAGATTTAGCAGCAGACATCAGCCCAACAAATGAAAATCCTTTCACCAATGCTCCCCTTAAGATCTATTTAGTCTTAAGATAGTGATAAAGTTACATTTTTATATAGCAGGGACACAGTGATTTATAACAAAGTACAGTGATCTATTACAAAAGAGAAAATTCATTAACTCAAAAAATCTAGTATTGCTAACCTTAAAAACTACTATATTTCCTTTTCTATGTTCCAAATACATTGATTAATATATTCCCAGGTGCCTAAGGATATGGAGGCCTAGCGGCAATCATTAACTCAACAATAAGAAAAGCCCTATGCTAATACTCCAAACTCACTGTGCTGTTTATGGTTGAGAGGTTGTCACACAAGCTAGTCTGTCTGTCAGCAGAGAGGTTTGACCTGAGACACCCTTGTCATACCCAGGGCAGGGAATTAGCAGTGATTATTGGCAGGACAAATGAAAAAACCCTTCACCAATATAATTTCTAATCAACTCACTATACTATACTAATAATTTTCTAACTTCTTAAAAGAGTCTGTATTTAGAAAGTTTTAAAGCATCTCGTGCCTCTCAAGGTTGGGAGGCTGTAAATAATCACATGTGGCCGGATGAACCTGATCAGGGAGGCTAGAGGACCTCCAGAGGAATTTCTAAGTTGAAACACTTGTCACGCCTAGGAATTTTTATTAACTTGGAGCTGCAAGTTAACTCCTTCTCCGAGAGAAATGGTTATGGGGGAGAGCCCCCCGTAAAGTACTCTGGTTTTGGGGATAGATGCTCGGGAACAGGGGGTTTCCTGAGGCCTGATCATGCCTTTGCATATGCCAAGCTTCCTTCCTCATGTCCTTTGCCATGGGCGGAGTTCCTCACGCTGGCCCCCCGGCAAAAATCCTTCAATCTAGACTTCCATTGTACACAAACCGAGAATGTCCAGATGTTCAAGCTGGATTTAGAAAAGGCAGAGGAGCCAGAAATCAAATTGCCAACATTCACTGGATCATAGAGAAAACAGAATTCTAGAAAAACATCTATTTCTGCTTCATTGACTACACTAAATCCTCTTACTGTGTAGATCACAACAAACTAGAAAATTCTTAAAGAGGTGGGAATAACTGACCGCCTTACCTGCCTCCTGAGAGAAGCAATAGTTAGAATGGGACATGGAACAACAGACTGGTTCAAACTTGGGAAAGGAATCAGTCAAGGCTGTGTACTGTCACCCTGCTTATTTAATTTCTATGCAGAGTACATCATGCAAAATGTAGTCTTGATGAAGCAGAAACTGGAATCAAGATTGCTGGGAGAAATATCAATAACCTCAGATGTGCAGATGATAGTACCCTTAAAACAAAAGAGGAACTACAGAGCCTCTTTATGAAAGTGAAAGAGGAGAGTGAAAAAGCTGGCATAAAACTCATTCCAATAGATGGGAAAAAAGTGGAAACAGTGACAGACTTTATTTTCTTGGGCTCCACAATCACTGTGGATGGTGCTTAGCTATGATATTAAAAGACACTTGCAAAAAAAAAAAGATCGAAAAGATACTTGCTCCTTGGAAGAAGAGATATGAGAGACCTAGACAGCATATTAAAAAGCAGAGACAGCTGTTTGCCTACAAAGGTTTGGACAGTCAAGGCTGTGATTTTTCCAGTAGTCATATATGGATGTGAGCATTGATCGTAAAGAAGACTGAGCACTGAAGAATCGATGTCTTCAAACTGTAGTGCTAGAGAAGGAAGACTTTTGAGAGTCCCTAGGACTACAAGATCAAACCAGTCAATCCTAAAGGAAATCAACTCTGAATATTCATTGGAAGGACTGATGCTGAAGCTTCAATACTTTGGCCACCTGATGTAAAGAACCAACTCATTGGAAAAGACCCTAATGCTGGGAAAGATTGAGGGCAGGAGAAGGGGGTGACAGGATGAGCTGGTTAGAAGGTATCATCAACTCAATGAACATGAGTTTGAGCAAACTCCAGGAGATGGTGAAGGACAGGGAAACCTGGTGTGCTGCAGTTCTTGGGGTCTCAGAGTTGGACATGACTGAGCAACTGAGCAGCAACTAGTAATTTTCTGGATCCTTAGAGTTCTCTATGTATAGTGTCATATCATCTGCAAACAGTGAAAGTTTAACTTCTTCTTTTCCAATCTGGACTCCTTTAATTTCTTTTTCTTTCCTGATTGCTGTGACTAGGACTTCCAAAACTATGTTGAATGATATTGACGAGAGTGGGCATCTCTGTTCCTGATCTTAGAGGAAATGCTTTCAGTTTTCACCTTTCAGAAAAATGTTCGCTGTGGGTTTGATGTGTATGGCCTTTATGATGTTGAGGTATGTCCTTCTGTGCCTATTATCTGTAGAATTTTTATCATAAATGGGTGTTTAATTTTTTCAAAACTGTCTCTGCATCTGTTGATGTAATCATACGGTTTTTATCTTTCAGTTTGTTAATATGGTGTATCACATTGATTGATTTATTGTGTATATTGATGAATTCTTGCATGCTCAGGATAAGGCCCTCTTGATCATGATATATAATCTTTTAATGTCTTGTTGGATTCTGTTCACTAGACTTTTCTTGAGGATTTTTGCATCTATGTTCATCAGTGATATTGGCCTTTAATTTTCTTGTGGTGTCTTTGTCTGGTTTTGGTATTAGGGTGATGGTAATGACACCCCACTCCAGCACTCTTGCCTGGAAAATCCCATGGACGGAGGAGCCTGGGAGCCGCAGTCTATGGGATCGCTAAGAGTTGGATATGACTGAGTGACTTCAATTTCACTTTTCACTTTCATGCATTGGAGAAGGAAATGGCAACCCACTCCAGTGTTCTTGTCTGGAGAATCCCAGGGACGGGGGAGCCTCGTGGGCTGCCGTCTCTGAGATCACAGAGTCAGACACGACAGAAGCGACGCAGCAGCAGCCTTGTAGAATGGTTTGGGAATTTTCCTTCTTCTGCAATTTTCTAGAGGGTTTAAGCAGGATACATGTTAGCTCTTCTCTAAACTTTTGGTAGAATTAGGTGAGATTTTTGAATTCATGTCACTCATCAAATATCAACATTTTTCACCATTATTTCTTCAAGTGGTCTCTCTTCCCCTTTTCCTCTTGCTTTTCCTACTGGTACTTCCACGATGCATACATTGGTCCTTATGGTTGTGTCCCCGCTAGTCCCTTGAGCTGTGTTCGCTTTTCTTCAGTGTTTTACTTCCTGTTCCTCAATCTCTATATCCATTATCCTCTCTTCAAGTTCACTGATTCATGCTTCTCTACTCTTAAATCTGCATTTGAATTCCTCTAGTGAATTTTTCATTTTGTTTATTATACTTTTCAGCTCCTGAAATTCTTTTGGTTTCTTTTTACACATCATTTTCTTAACTTTCTCCAGATCTTCCTCTATTTCTTTGAGTACCTTTAAGATTTCTATTTTAAAGTCTTTGTCTGGTATATCGGCCAATAAGTCTTTTAGGGACAGGTTCATTTGAATATTTTTTTTCCTTTGAGTGTGCCATCCTTTTTTTTTTTTTTGGAATGCTTTGTGATATTTTATTGAACACTGGACATTTTAATTTAATACTGTAGTATCTCTGGAAATCAGATTCTCCCCCCCTTCCCCAATATTTGTACTTTTTTGTTATTGTTTTAACTTTTTTTTATTTGTGCCTTATACTGTATTGAGCCATATCATTAAAAAACATAGAATGCCTCACAAATTTGTATGTCATCCTTGTGCAGGGGGATTACTAGTCTTCTCTGTTTTGTTCCAATTTTAGCATTTGTGCCACCGAAGTGAGCACTAATTACGTCTTTTCTGAGCTTTCCCTTCAGTATGTACATCATTTTCTAATTTTTCCCATATATTTAGTTGGATTTTTGCATGTCTTAGTCTTTAATGTCTGAATCCTAAAAAGGAGATAATGAAGATAGGAAACAAAAAGCAGCAGCTCTTTTAATATCCTTAAAGTTATCTCAGTCAGAGGGTAGGGGCTTGAAACAATAACTCGCCTCCTCTTTGTCTGCATCTCTGTGATCAGAAGCAGCAATCAGCAATTGGAGCACATGTACCCAATATTGGGGGGACAGTCCTTTTTGCCCACCATTGCTCCCCTAAGCTGTATGCAAACTGCTCCCAGAATATGTGCATAGCACCCTGCCATGTTTTTTGAGTAGGCATAGCTACTTACTGTACTAAGAGCTGAAATTGCCCCAAATTTACTGTATTTACATTTAAGCATTTTCTGTGACGTTGCAAGCATTCAGCAGTCTCCTGAGTTCTAAAAAAGTTATATTAGACAGATTCTGCCTTGCAGTTGCTGCCTAACTGGGGAGTAGATTCCTGGTTCTTCCTACTTTGCCATCTTCATAGAATCCTAGATCATTGACTTTTAAACTGAAGTCTTTGGGTAGATTTGCTTTGAAAGAAAAAAAGCTTCTTGTGAACACCTAGTTTTGGGCAAAAAATATATGCTACTAAGGCAAATATTGGAGAAGGCAGTGGCACCCCACTCCAGTACTCTTGCCTAGAAAATCCCATGGATGGAGAAGCCTGGTGGGCTGCAGTCCATGGGGTCGCTAAGAGTCGGACACAGCTGAGCAACTTCATTTTCACTTTTCACTTTCATGCATTGGAGAAGGAGATGGCAACCCACTCTAGTGTTCTTTCCTGGAGAATCCCAGGGATGGGGGAGCCTGGTGGGCTGCCCTCTCTGGGGTCGCACAGAGTAGGACACGACTGAAGCAACGCAGCAGCAGCAGCAGCAAGGCAAATATGCAAATAATAAATTACAAAACCATAAAGCCTATAACCCCAGTTCATTCAAAATAACATCATTAATTGCAATGGACCAATGATATTTTGTTCAAAACAAATTACTATTATGAATGAGTCTTTTTTCAGTTCAGTTGCTCACTTGTATCTGACGCTTTGCAACCCCATGGACTGCAGCACGCTAGGCTTCCCTGTACATCACGCTAGACTTCCCTGTACATCACCAACTGCCAGAGCTTGCTCAGATTCAATGTTTTGGATGGTGATGCCATCCAATCATCTCATCCTCTGTCGTCCCCTTCTCCTCCTGCCTTAAGTCTTTCCCAATATGAGGGTCTTTTCCAAGGAGTCAATTCTTCACATCAAGTGGCCAAAATATTGGAGCTTCAGCTTTCTCCTTTCACCACCTCTCCCACCTGCCTGCTCCTGTGTCCTTCTCACCAAACTGTCTCTGCCTCTCCCCAGAGATTCCAGTTGGGCTAGAGGCTGACCCCCTTTGGGAACAATGTTTAAGGGAATGTGAGCACAATGCAAAGTGTCTTTAAAAGCGTGTTGTGATGTACACATTTTGTAATTACCTTTTTTGTTGTTGATGTAACAACAATTTGTAAAAAAACATTCCAGATAATTCTGTAGTTCTGAAGCAGCAGTCTTATCCCGTTCTCACTTTTGGAAGGTAACGTTTTGGGTTAATGCATATTGCCTTCTCCAGAGAGAAAGGGAAAAGGTTTGGGCCTGCCTTACTGAAAGCCTAGCAGCCCAGAGAAACACTCCATTTGGGGAAACCTCATTGCTCTGTAAAAAGTACCTGCCAAACCAGAAAGATGATTCCAGGAGGAGTTAGCCCCCCCTCCCCCAAAAAAGAAAAAGTGCTATTTAGGTTTTCAGCTTTATGGTATCTTTGGACAACATTTTTTTTTTTTTTTTCATCAGAAGTGACCAAACAATTAAGATGGTGAAACCTCTGAGACCAAATCTTTGTCCCAGCTCTACCCTGTTCCCAACTGCTCACAGAATGGATCATGTGCTCCTTATGTTGAAGTGACCACTTATTTGCTCTCCTGCCTCCTTGGAAGAAAGGAAAGAAAATTATGTTTTGCCACTGATTTAGCCATATGAAATTCATCTCATCACCCTTTTCTTGGTCTGAAGCTGCTGTCTCTAAAAGTGCCATCTCATTGTGCTTTGTATCGGTTAGTGCTGGAGAAATCTTGAAAAGCTTATGTACAAAACTTTTAAAATTTCATATTATTTTGGAACTTTGCTTCTTTGGAGTTGAGGCACACTGGTCACCCCTCTGCCTATGAGAGCTCTGTACAGTCTGTGGGCTAGCAGTGTGCTGATCTTTTATAGTTTCTTTCCCTACCCAATCCCCCTTTTTTGATGAGGTTTCAGTGAGGTCTGTTAGGTGTGCATCCTGCAGCTTAATTGGCTTAAAATGTTCTCTCCTTTGGTGTGGTCTCTTTGGGGACCAACTGGGAGAAAAAAAAAAGCCAATAGTGTAACTGTTTTGATACTGAAAATTGATAAGTGTCTTTTTGAAATAAAGAACCAGTCCATCCATCAGCTTCACCATCAGTCCTTCCACTGAATATTGAGCACTGATTTCCTTGGACTCACTGGTTGGATCTCCTTGCAGTCCAAGGGACTTACAAGATTTTTCTCCCCACCACAGTGCAAGAGCATCAGTTCCTCAGAGCTCAGCTTTCTTATAGTCCAACTCTCACAACCATACATGACTACTGGAAAAACCATAGCTTTGACTGGACAGACCTTTGTTGGCAAAGTAATGTCTCTGCTTTTTAATATGCTGTCTAGGTTGGTCATAGTTTTTGTTCCAAGGAGTAAGCGTCTTTTATTTCATGGCTGTGGTTAACCATCTGCAGTGATTTTGGAGCAGTTTGCCATGGAATGATGAGACTGGATACCATGATCTTAGTTTTTTGAATGTTGAGTTTTAAGCCAGCTTTTTCACTCTTCTCTTTCACTTTCATCAAGACGCTCTTTAGTTGTTCTTTGCTTTCTGCCATAAGGGTGGTGTCATCTGTGTATCTGAGGTTATTGATATTTCTCCCAGCAATCTTGATTCCTGCTTGTGCTTCATCGAACCCGGCATTTTGCACGATGTACTCTGCATTAAGTTAAATAAGCAGGGTGACAATACACAGTCTTTACGTACACAATTCCCAATTTTGAAACAGTCTGTTGTTCCATGTCAGGTTCTAACTGTTGCTTCTTGACCTGCACCGATTTCTCAGGAGGCAGGTAAGGTGGTCTGGTATTCCCCATCTCTTAAAGGATTTTCCAAAGTTTGTTGTGATCTACACAAAGGCTTTGGTGTAATCCATAAGGCCAAAGTAGATGTTTTTCTGTAACTCACTTGCTTTTTCAGTGATCCAGCAGATGTTGGCACTTTGATCTCTGGTTCCTCTGCCTTTTCTAAATCCAGCTTGAACATTTGGAAGTTCATGGTTCACATACTATTGAAACCTGGCTTGGAGAATTTTGAGCCATTACTTTGCTAGCACGTGAGATGAATGCAATTGTGAGGTAGTTTGAGCATTCTTTGGCATTGGGATTGGAATGAAAACTCACCTTTTGCAATCCTGTGGCCATTGCTGAGTTTCCAAATTTGCTGGCATATTCAGAGCAGCACTTTCACAGCATCACCTTTTAGGATTTGAAATAGCTCAACAGGAATTCTGTCACCTCCTCTAGCTTTGTTGGTAGTGATGCTTCCTGATGCCCACTTGACTTCTCATTCCAGGATGTCTGGCTCTAGGTGATCACACCATCGTGGTTATCTGGGTCATGAAGATCTTTTTTGTGTAGTTCTTCTGTGTATTCTTGCCACCTCTTCTAATATCTTCAGCTTCTGTTAGGTCAGTAAGATTTCTTCCATGAAGATCTTTTTTGTATAATTCTTCTGTGTATTCTTGCCACCTCTTCTTAATATCTCCTGCTTCTGTTAGCTCCATACCATTTCTGTTTGGTCTTTTATTGTGCCCATCTTTGCATGAAATATTTCCTTGGTATCTCTAATTTTCTTGAAGAGATCTCTAGTCTTTCCCATTCTCTTATTTTCCTCTATTTCTTTGCATTGATCACTGAGGAAGACTTTCTTATCTCTCCTTGCTATTCTTTGGAATTCTGCATTTAGATGGATATATCTTTGCTTTTCTCCTTTGCTTTAGCTTCTCTTTTTTTCTCAGCTATTTATAAGGCCTCCTTAGACAACCATTTTGCCTTTTTGCGTTTCTTTTTCTTGGGTATGGAATTTATCACTGCCTCCTGTACAGTGTCATGAACCTCCATGCATAGCTCTTCAGGCCTTCCATCTTTCAGATCTAATCCCTTGAATCTATTTGTCACTTCCACTGTATAATTGTAAGGGATTTTATTTAGATCATACCTGACTAGTCTAGTGGTTTTCCCTCCTTTCTTCAATTTAAGTCTGAGTTTTTCAATAAGGAATTCATGATCTGGTCCATAGTCAACTCTTGGTCTTGTTTTGCTGACTATATAGAGCTTCTCCATATTCGGCTGCAAAGAATATAATCAATAAGATTTCAGTATTGACCATCTGATGATGTCCATGTGTAGTCTACTCTTGTGTCTTTGAAAGAGGGTGTTGAGAACCAGTGCGTTCTCTTGGCAAAACTCTGTTAGCCTTTGCCGTGCTTCATTTTCTATTCCAAGGCCAAATTTGCTTGTTACTCCAGATATCCCTTGACTTCCTCCTTTTGCATTCTAGTCCCCTATGATGAAAAGGACATCTTTTTGGGGTGTTCTACAAGGTCTAGAAGGTCTTGTAGATCTTTATAGATCCGTTCAACTTGAGGTTCTTCGGCAGTACTGGTTGGGGCGTAGACTTGGATTACTGTGATTTCCAATGTGATATCTTTTTTTTTTTCCTGGTATTATATATAATATAAAACTTGCCATTTTAACCCTTTTATTAAAGTATATAGTTTAGTTCATAGTATTATACAATCATCCATCTCTAACATGATTTCACTGTCCTGAAGAGAAACTTTGTACCCTTTAACCAATAACTCGCTAGTTTTCCTTTTCTCAGCTGCAGCTTCTTTCTGGAGTTCTGCATGTGTGTCCTTTAATGTGATTACTTAGTTCTTTTTATCAGTTTTCATTCATAGTTTGCTGTGATGTTGTTTAATATTCACTTGGAAGGAACTCATTTATATGCAGATTACCTCTCTTCTTTTTTCATTAGCTTTATCTATTTAATTTTTAGAAATCAAACAATGATAGTAAATACAAAAGAGAGTCATTTCAGTTCAGTCGCTCAGTCATGTCCGACTCTTTGCGACCCCATGGACTGCAGCACGCATAGCCCTCCTTGTCTATCACCAACTCCCGGAGCTTACTCAAACTCATGTCCATTGAGTCGGTGATACCATCCAACCATCTCACCGTCTGTCGTCCCCTTCTCCTCCCACCTTCAATCTTTCCCAACATCAGGGTCTTTTCAAATGAGTCAGTTCTTTGCATCAGATCGCCAAAGTATTGGAGTTTCAGCTTTAGCATCAGTCCTTCCAGTGAACACTTAGGACTGATTTGCTTCAGGATGGACTGGTTGGATCACCTTGCTGTCCAAGAGACTCTCAAGAGTCTTCTCCTGCACCACAGTTCAAAAGCATCAATTCTTCGGCACTTAGCTTTCTTTGTAGTCCAATTCTCACATCCATACATGACTACTGGAAAAACCATAGCTGTTACTAGACAGACTTTTTTTGCGAAGTAATGTCTCTGCTTTTTAATATGCTATCTAGGTTGGTCATAGCTTCTTTTCCAAGGAGCAAGGGTCTTTTAATTTCATGACTGAGTCACCATCTGCGGTGATTTTTGAGCCCAAGAAAATAAAGTCTCTCACTGTTTCCATTATTCCCATTCTATTATCTTCCACTATTTCTTTGCACTGATCACTGAGGAAGGCTTTCTTATCTTTTCTTGCTTTTTCTTTGGATCTCTGCATTCAAATGGGTATATCTTTCCTTTTCTCCTTTGCCTTTCACTTCTCTTCTTTTTTTCAGATATTTGTAAGGCCTCCTCAGACAATCATTTTGCCTTTTTGCATTTTTTTTTTTCTTTTGGATGGTCTTGGTCACTGCCTCCTGTACAATGCCATAAACCTCCATCCATAATTCTTCAGGGTCTCTGTCTATCAGATTAATCTCTTGAGTCTATTTGTCACTTCCACTGTATAATCATAAGGCATTTGATTTAGGGTATATCTGAATGATCTACTGGTTTTCCCTACTTTTTTCAATTTAAGTCTGAATTTTGCAATAGGAGTTCATGATCTGAGCCACAGTCAGCTCCCAGTCTTGTTTTTGATGACTGTATAGAGCTTCTCCATCTTTGACTGCAAAGAATATAATCAATCTGATTTTGGTATTGACCATCTGGTGATGTCCATGTATAGCTCTTAAGTTGTTGGAAGAGGGTGTTTGCTATGACAAGTGCATTCTCTTGGCAAAACCTTGTTAGAAGCGAAAAAGAACTAAAGAGCCTCTGGATGAAAGTGAAAGAGGAGAGTCAAAAAGTTGGCTTAAAACTCAACATTCAGAACAGTAAGATCATGGTGTCCAGTCCCATGACTTCATGGCAAATAGATAGGGAAACAATGAAAAAAAAAAGAGAGAGTATTCACTCTCAAATGACATAGTCCTGTTTTCCCTTAGAAAAGAAGAGAAGCCAAAGGCAAAGAATGGGAAAGATACACCCAACTGAATGCAGAGTTCTGGAGAATAGTAAGGAGAGATAAGAAAGCCTTCTTAGGTGAACAATGCAAATAAATAGAGGAAAACAATAGAATAGGAAAGCTAGAGCTCTCCAAGGAAATTGAACATTTCATGCAAAGGTGGGCCCCTTGAGCCAGACATCCTGGAATGTGAAGTCAGGGGGTCCTTAGGAAACATTACTATGAACAAAACTAATGGAGATGCTGGAATTCCAACTGAGCTATTTCAAATCCTATAAGTATGCTGTTAAAGTGCTGTATTCAACATGTCAGCAAATTTGGAAAACTCAGCAGTGGCACAGGACTGGTAAAAATCAGTTTGCTTTCCAATCCCAAAGAAACACAATGCCAAAGAGTGTTCAAACTACCATACAATTATGCTCATTTCGCATCCTAGCAAAGTGAAAGTCACTCAGTTGTCCAACTCTTTGCATCCCCCATGGACTGTAGCCCACCAATATCCTCTGTCTGTGGGATTCTCCAGAAAAGAATACTGAAGTGGGTAGCCATGTTCTTCTCTAGATTGGTTTCTTAAAAGGATCATTAACCTAAATTTCTGGTTAATTTCTCCAGGCCACATACTAGAGTAGTAACCATTCCCTTCTCCAGGAGATCTTCCCAACTCAAGGATCAAAACCAGGTCTCCTGTGTTGCTGGTGGATTCTTTTCCGTCTGAGTCACCACGGGAGCCCAAAAATACTGGAGAGGGTAGCCTATCCCTTCTCGAAGGGATCTTCCCAACCCAGGAATCAAATCAGAGTCTTCTGCATTGCAGGCAGATTCTTTACCAGCTGAGCTACCAAGGAAGGCCACATGCTAGTGAGGTAATGCTCAAAATCCTTCAAGCTAGGCTTCAGCAGTATGTGAACTGAGAACTTCCTGACATAATACTAGCTGGATTTAGAAAAGGCAGAGGAACCAGCGATCAAATTGTCAATATTCATTGGATCATAGATAAAGCAAGAGAATTCCAGAAAAACAGCTACTTCTGCTTGCCAGTACACATAGAAGTTTCACAGGTTTGATCCCTGGGTCCGGAAGATCCTTGGAGAAGAGTATGACAACACACTCCAATATTCTTGCCTGGATAATTCCATGGGCAGAGGAGCCTGGTGGTCTATAGTCCATAGAGTTGCAAAGAGTCAGACAGGACTGAAGCAACATAGAACTGGAGCACTCTGCTTCATTAAGTACACTAAAGCCTTTGACTGTGTGGATCACAAGAAACTGGAAAATTTTTAATGAGTTGGGAATACCAGACCACCTTTACCTGCCTCCTGAGAAACCTGTATGTAGGTCAAGAAGCAACAATTAGAACCAGACATGGAACAACAGACTGGTTCAGAATTGGGAAAGGAGTCTGTCAAGGTTGTGTATTGTCGCCCTGCTTATTTAACTTAGATGCAGGGTACCTCATGCAAAGTGCCAGTCTGGATGAAACGCAAGCTGGACTCAAGATTGCTAGGAGAAATATCAGTAACCTCAGATATGCAGATGATACCACCCTTATGACAGAAAGCAAAGAGGAACTGAAGACCCTCTTGATGAAAGTGAAAGAGGAGAGTGAAAAAGCTGATTTAAAAACTCAGCATTCTAAAAATGAAGATCCCAGCTTCTGGTCCCATCACTTCATGGCAAATAGATGGGGAAACAACGGAAACTGTAAGAGACTTTATTTTCTTGAGCTCCAAAGTCACTGTGAACATTGACTGCAACCATGAAATTAAAAGAGGCTTGTTCCTTGGAAGAAAAGGTATGACTAACCTAGACAGCATGTTTTAAAGCAGAGACATTACTTAAATCAGTCCTTAGTATTCATTGAAAGGACAGATTTTATTTTTTCTTGGACTCCAAAATGACTGTAAATGGTGATTGCAGCCATGAAATTAAAAGATGCTTGCTCTTACATAAATCATAGCAACATCCTTTATGACCCACATCCTAGAATAATGGAAATAAAAGCAAAAATATATAACTGGTAGCTAATTAAACTTAAAAGCTTCTGCACAACAAAGGAAACTATAAACAAAAAGGCAGCCCTCAGAATGGAAGAAAATAATCAATATGAAACAACTAACAAAGAATTAATTTCCAAAATATACAAGGAGCTCATACAACTCAGTAGCAGAAAAACAAACAACCCAATCAAAGAGTGGGCAAAAGACCTAAATAGGCATTTCTCCAAAAAAGACATACAGATGGCTAGTAAACATATGAAGAGGTGCTCAACATCACTCATTATTATAGAAATGCAAATCAAAACTACAATGACATATTAGTTCAACCCAACATTGGAAAAGACCTTGATGCTGGGAAAGATTGAGGGCAGAAGGAGAAGAGTCTATTAGAGTATGAGATGGTTGGATGACATCACCAGCTCAATGGCCATTAGTTTGAGCAAACTCTGGGAGATAGTGAAGGACAGGGAAACCTATTGTGCTACAGCCCATTGGGTCACAGAGAATTGAACATGACTGAGCAACTGAATGATAGCAAGTTCAATCTACCTTGCAGAGAGAAGAGAGATGATTGAAAGTCTGATTTACAAGTACTGGCCTGAAAGAGCTGAGATTAATCATCAAACATTCTTCTAGAATGAGAGGATGCATATTTCAAAGAGCAGAGGCAAGATTGTGAAGATTTTCTTCTGACATTGGAGACAAGGTGCATTGATAATGAGAGACCCAAGATGTAAAATGAGAATCAGGATAATCATGCCCCAGAAGGCAAGGAAAGTGTGTTGTAAGACAGTGGACGTCAACAGTGTAGAAATGTGGCTGATAAAGGATTACAAAAAATAAAATACAATTTAATGCAATTATTTGCTGAAATTTTACTCTTTTTCAAGGAAAATAGAGCTACATCTGATTACAGTGTTGTTTAGAGATCATGCTGTTACTCCTCTGGAATTTTACCCCCGTAATCTTCAATGTCCCAAGAATATCTTTCTTAGTATAAAATACCCTGTGATACTCCACTTGTTTAAGAAGCTAAAGATTTATTATTTCATCATATCTTTTTAAATAGTTTGAAATGTCCTGGGATAGCAGATACTTAGGTTAGAACACTTAAAATATTCCAACCTAAACAGACATTTTAATTCTGCAAAGTATTCCTATTATAATTTATTTTATCAGTTCAGTTCAGTTACTCAGTTGTGGCCGACTCTTTGCGATCCCATGGACTGCAGCACTCCAGGCTTCCCTGTCTATCACCAACTCCTGGAGGTTACTTAAACTCAAGTCCATCGAGTCGGTGATGCCATCTAACCATCTCATCCTCTGTCGTCCCTTTCTCCTCCTGCCTTCAATCTTTCCCAGCATTAGGGTCTTTTCCAGTGAGTCAGGTCTTCCCATCAAGTGGCCAAAGTTTGGCATTTCAGCTTCAGCATCAGTCCTTCCAATGAATATTTCCTTTAGGATGGACTGGATGGGTCTCCTTGCAGTCCAAGGGACTCTCAAGAGTCTTCTCCAGCACCACAATTCAATAGCACCAATTCTTTGGCACTCAGCCTTCTTTATGATCCAACTCTCACATCCATACATGACTGTTGTACAAACCATAGCCTTGACTAGATGGACCTTTGTTGGCAAGGTAATGTCTCTGCTTTTTAATATGCTGTCTAGGTTGGTGATAGTTTTTCTTCCAGGGAGCAAGCATCTTTTAATTTCATGGCTGTAGTCACTGTGCACAGTGATTTTGGAGCCCAAGAAAATAAAGTCTTTCACCATTTTCAATGTTTCCCCATCTCTTTGCCATGAAGTGATGGGACCAGATGCCATGATCTTAGTTTATTTTATAGCTTTAAAAATTTTCTTTAGTTTATTTTATAGTTGTTTCTAATATGTAGAAATATGGCATTATAACTTGGATCAGTTCAGTTCAGTCACTCAGTTGTGTCCAACTCTTTGCGAACCCATTAACTGCAGCATGCCAGGCCTCCCTGTCCATCACCAGCTCCTAGAGGTTACCTAAACTCATGTCCATTGAGTCAGTGATGCCATCCAACCATCTCATCCTCTGTCATCCCCTTCTCCTCTTGCCCTCAATCTTTCCCAGCATCAGGGTCTTTTTCAGTGAGTCAGCTCTTCACATGAGGTGGCCAAAGTATTGGAGTTTCAGCTTCAACATCAGTCCTTACAGTGAATACCCAGGACTGATCTCCTTTAGGATAGACTGGTTGGATCGCTTTGCAGTCCAAGGGACTCTCAAGAGTCTTCTCCAACACCACAGTTCAAAAGCATCAATTGTTCTGCATTCAGCTTTCTTTATACTCCAACTCTGACATCCATATATGACTACTGGAAAAACCATAGTCTTGACTAGATGGACTATAGTTGACAAAGTAATGTCTCTGCTTTTTAATATGCTGTCTAGATTGGTCATAACTTTCCTTCCAAAGAGTAAGCATCTTTTAATTTCATGGCTGCAGTACCATCTGCAGTGATTTTGGAGCCCCCCAAAATAAAATCAGCCACTGTTTCCACTGTTTCCCCATCTATTTGCCATGAAGTGATGGGACCGGATGCCATGATCTTAGTTTTCTGAATGTTGAGCTTTAAGCCAACTTTTTCACTGTCCTCTTTAATTAAGAGGCTTTTTATTCTTCTTCACCTTCTGCCATAAAGGTGGTGTCATCTGCATATCTGAGGTTATTGATATTCTCCCAGCCATCTTGATTCCAGCTTGCACTTCATCCAGCCCAGTTTTTCTCATTATGTATTCTGCATATAAGTTAAATAAGCAGGGTGACAATATAGAGTCTTGACGTACTCCTTTTCCTATTTGGAACCAGTCTGTTATTTCATGTCCAGTTCTAACTGTTGTTTCCTGACCTGCATACATATTTCTCAAGAGGCAGGTCAGGTGGTCTGGTATTCCCATCTCTTGAAGAATTTTCCACAGTTTATTGTGATCCACACAGTCAAAGGCTTTGGCATAGTCAATAAAGTAGAAATAGATGTTTTTCTGGAACTCTCTTGCTTTTTCCATGATCCAGCGGATGTTGACAATTTGATCTCTGGTTCCTCTGCCTTTTCTAAAACCAGCTTGAACATCTAGACATTCACGGTTCACAGATTGCTGAAGCCTTGTTTGGAGAATTTTGAACATTACTAGTGTGTGAGATGAGTGCAGTTGTGTGGTAGTTTGAGCATTCTTTGGCGTTGCCTTTCTTAGGGATTGGAATGAAAACTGACCTTTTGCAGTCCTGTGACCACTGCCGAGTTTTCCAAATTTGCTGGCATATTGATGGCAGCACTTTCACCGCATCATCTTTTAGGATTTGAAATAGCTCAACTCGAATTCTATTACCTCCTTTAGCTTTGTTCATAGTGATGCTTCCTAAGGCCCTCTTGAGTTTACATTCTAGGATGTCTGGCTCTAGGTGAGTGATCACACCATCGTGATTATCTGGGTCGTGAAGATCTTTCTTGTACAGTTCTTCTGTGTATTTTTGCCACCTCTAACTTTAGGATGTTTTATATTGAGATTAATGGCTGCAGTGTTAATAACCACACTGATTTTAAGAAAAATCCTACTAGTGTTTTAATGGGAAGAGAATAAGAAGGATAAAATGGGAATGATTTGAAGAAATTTATAGATGTTAGTTGAAACACTTGTTAGTAGTTTCTTCATTGGAGTAATTATCTGTGTTTTTTGCTTTTTAGGAAATCGTTTCAAGAAACACACCAGTCAGATTCTGAAGAATGGGGATTGTCAAAAGATCTGAGAAGTCATCTTGGAAGTTTAGAATCCGAACTTCAATTTCTAAGTAAACTTAGTGGTATCAGTATAAGAAATTACTGCAAGAACACAGAAGACCTAACTAGCACTGAGATGGCGGAAAAGAGTAAGCAGTTTTTTTTTTCTTTTGGCTTCACCAAATGGCTTTCAGAATCTTAATTTTAGTTTTCCAGCGAGGGATTGATCCTGATCTCACACCAGTGAAAGTGTTGAGTCTTAACCATTAGACTCCCAGGGAATTTCCAGAGTAAGCATTAATTTCAATCAGGAAGTAGTATTGAGGTTTACCTCATTATGCATAGAAAATTAGTTTTCTTATCATCGAAATAAATTCTCCAAGGTAACGATTTGAATGTGTGGTTGTGGTTAACTTGTTTGTCAGGTGTCTATTGAACTTTACAGTGTGTGTAATATTCTTAAAAGCTGCCTGACATAGATATTAAAGAAGACATGGTCTCTCATTATGTACCTGAGTAGTAAAGTAACAGATTTAAGTGATTTTAAGGAAAACAACACTACTAGTTTGTAAATCTTAGCTATTGTTCACTAGTGATATGAGAACTGTGTCATCTCTCATACTCAGATATTTCAAGAACTGGATCATTTGGCAGAGGAGGGTTTCTGGTCCCAGTGACTAATGCTATATTACTAAGAATCTGTGATACGCTAACAAATAAAGAGAAGCTAATTCAGCTCTACAGTTGTATGTTGGGATCTTTGTTTAGAAGAAGGAATCAGTTTAGGAAATGCTTCCTGATTCCTACGAAAATAACTCTCCTGACTGGGGAGAGGGAGAGTGATACTTCAAAGGTCATGGACAGCTCACTTCAGTGGAATTACATGTAGAAATGAGTGATCAAATTTAGACACATCAGGTACTTGAATAGTTGGAATACAGAGAGTATGGAGAGTGAAGTTTTACTGTGCGCAAGTCTGTCTTTCTATTTTGAGTCCCATGTTTACCCTAGAAGATACCTAAGTGGTGGTGCCCATTCAGAATGCCTTTAAAAAATTTTTTAAGCTCGTTTCTTTCTATATTTTTGACTACACTGGGTCTTTGTTGCTGCACGTGGGCTTTCTCCAGTTGTGACCAGCAGGGACTACTCTCCAGTTGTTGTACATGGACTTCTTATTGCAGTGGTTTCTCTTGTTGTGGAGCACAGGCTGTAGAGGGCATCAGCTTCAGTAGTTGAGGTACATGCACTTAGTTGCCCTGTGGCATATGGAATCTTCCTGGACAGGGATCAAACCTGTGTCCCCTGCATTAGCAGGTGAATTCTTTACTACTGGATCACTGGAGAATTCCCAGAATGTATTTAGAATGGGCTTATTTCACAGCTTTTCCCATTGCTGGCTTAGATTTCAATTTTCCTGGCTCTGCCAGGTTAGTTTCAATTTTTCACATAATATCTGGCTGATCCATCTGATTTTCAGCTTGTAAAATTACTTTACTCTCATCTTTTTTCTCTTTATCCTTGTAGAGTTGTACCCTCCTGGTAGAAAGGCCAATACAGGTAGATTAAGAGGTACAAACTATTAGGTATAAAATAAGCTATAAGGGTATATTGTACAACATGGGGAATATGGCAAATATTTTATAATAACTGTAAAGGAGTATAACCTTTAAATATTGTGAATCACTATATTATCTATCTGTGACATATATTGTATAGTACCTATACTCCAGTTTCAAAAAAGAGTGAATTGTGTCCTTCTAAAATAACTTCATTAAAAAATATAATAAAGTCAAAATCATGGTTATCTCCTTTCTGAGAGATATTATATAACTTGGAAAAGGCATGAAGGAACTTTATGCAATATGTTAAAATTTCTGTGTCTTGATCTTGGTGGTGGTTACTGGGAAACACTTGTAAACATATATATATATCTCTATATATATCCCATGCTGTATCGGAAAAGGCAATGGCAACCCACTCTAGTACTCTTGCCTGGAAAATCCCATGGACAGAAGAGCCTGGTAGGCTGCAGTCCATGGGGTCGCTAAGAGTCGGGCACGACTGAGCGACTTCACTTTCGCTTTTCACTTTCATGCATTGGAGAAGGAAATTGCAACCCACTTCAGTATTCTTGCCTGGAGAATCCCAGGGACAGAGGAGCCTGGTGGGCTGCCATCTATGGGGTCGCACAGGGTCGGACACGACTGAAGTGACGTAGCAGTAGCAGCATGCTATATACTTAAGAATAGAGCATTTTATGAGTGTATTCATGTTATACCTAAAAAGTACTTTTGCTATCATTTTAGTAATGTTTTGAGAGTTAGCTGAGATAATTGCATGGATTTAATTTATTGTCTAACTGGAACCAGCCAATGTTGAAAATATGAAAAATTCAAATTTGTCTTGGGTTATACTATCATATTTCTATTTCTTACCTTAATCTTTGGTATCATTGAGAACTAGAAAATACAAGTTATCTTTAATCATATTTCTCAAAGGTGCACATCCTTCCAGGTATTTTCAACGCAAATGCTAACACTCTCACACATAAACCCATATGTATTATAGATACCCACACAAAATTAAATGATTGATATTTAAAGAAAATTGTTATTTGCAAACAAAAATCTTTGTTTTTCTGATTTATAGGTATTAAAAAAGTTTTGCAGAAACACAGATTATCAGGAAATTGCCACATGATTACGTTTCAGCTTGAATTTCAGATTCTGGAAATCCAGGTAAATTAAGGAACATGTTGTGGTAGATAACAGATTCTGCTGCTATGAAATAAAAATACCCCACACCCCTGTCTTCAGTAGTGGCTGAGTTGAGGAGACATTCCTGAGCAGGACCCCTTGTAGCATGTTTGTACAAAGTGGTACCATAAAAATTTTTTTTTCTTCTAAATATGAATACCCTAGCAACTTCATATGGTAGTATTATTGATGAGAGCATAGTCTTTATTGGAATAGAGGTAATGAGATGTTTGTGGGATTCCAGCGTGAGCCCTGAGGTCATGTGAACCATCTTGGATGCCCTCAGTAGTCAACTAATATCTCAGTCATCAATCATCTGTTAGTTATTTATTGCTGCTTAACACTTTCTCCCAAATTGAACAGTTTAAAACAACAAAAACCATGTATTTACTCACCATTTTCTATGAGGCAGGAATTGTGAGTAGCACAGTTGGTGTTCTTCCTCTGGCCTCTCCTATAGTTGTGGTCATCTGGGATCACCACAATCTGAAGACTGTTCAGAGCTGAAGGATTAGACTTTAGGATGGTCATGGTTGTACCAGCAAGTTATACCGGACTACTGAGGCACAACACTGGAGGAAGATACTCTTGGCTAGGATTTTCACATAAAATCAGAAAGCAGACAGACAAAATGTTAACATGCAACCCCTGGCCAGAATAGGGAGAACAAGACTCAGACATCTTCAAAGTCTGGCTCCAAGAAGAGTTGGATCCAGGCATAATTTTGAGAACTAACCAAGTCTGGACATGTGCTGTGATAGCAAAAAAAACAATTTCAGTCAGTTTGTTTTATGAGTTTGGGCCTATAGGGAGAATGTATAGAGGAGAGAACAGATAAGGACAGGCAAGTTGCCTTGGGCTCAGTTCATCAGATAACTAAAGTGAATGTAGACCAGTTGTCACAGCCAAGTCACAGGGATAAGCTGCTTGCTTGCACTCACAGTACTGTGCCTGGATTCCTCATGCTTATCCTCAGCCACAGAAATAGCCTCAAGTTGTCCCTTTTTGTATGCGATAGGAATTGATGCCAGATATTAGAAGTTACCCCCAACTAGTCATGAGTGATTGGGTCTAGGTATCTGCACTAGAAGTTTTGCCTCTTGAGAACTCTTTGCAGTCTATGTCCCTGGTTGTCACCGCTGACCCTGGCAGGCTGAGAACTGACTAGGTCTCTCATCTGATGACAGAGTTTCCAACTTGCTTCCACCTCAGGGTATCTCTCTTTAGTTTGTCAAAGTGACCAAGAACATCCACAGTGTGGCATTACCAAAACCAGTTGAGCAGGATGTCAGGTACATGGGTGATGAGTATCCTTGGAAATACACTGCTGGCGGGTTGGCACCAGACCTTGAAGCCATGCAAAATTCTCAGGATGATACTATAGTTCTGCATGACCTCAAAGATCATCTGCTGAAGACTAGAATAAAATATGGACCCAATTGAGTTGATCTCGTTTATGGTGAACAGCCCGTTCCAGGACTCCAGATTCCTCAGAATTCCTGGATGTTGTCCCATTGCAGAAAGATGCATAGTTGGACCAACTGCCTTTTCTTTCTGGCTAGTGTGATCCTAAACTCAAGAGTGGTGATATACCAAATGCTTACTTGCTTTCTTGCCTCTATTAATGGTCAGGCCTATAGATTGTGTCAGGTTGGCAGAATCAGAGCTCTGAGATCTAGTTCTATGTCTTAAAACATCTGCACTGTCAGTGTATACATGTCCAGGAAACTGCTCAGAGACATCCTATTAGGTTGGTGCAAAAGTAATTGCAGTTTTGCATTGTTGAACTTTGCTGCTTGATATTGGAATGCATTCTTAAATATGGTTATTTTATACATCATTTTAATGTGCATTTCTCACTATGTTTCTTTGATAATTACTTATTACTTGCTGTTTATTTTATATTTATTTTAGACTATAGAAATGATATTAGACAAAAAGCAAATTTGAGGAGTTTTTTTATTTGCATTAAAAATGGTCTTAAAGCAGAAGAGGCAATTCATAACATCAGTAACACATTTGGCCCAGGAACTGCTAACGAGCATACAGTGCAGTGGTGGTTCAAGAAGTTTTGCAAAGGAGATGAGAGCCTTGAAAATGAGGAGCCTACTAGCTGGCCATCGTAGGTTGACAATGATCAACTGAGAGCAATCATCGAAGTTGACCCTCTTACAACTACATGAGAAGTTGACAAAGAACTCAGTGTCAACCATTCGGTGGTCATTTGGCATTCAAAGCAAATTGTAAAGGTGGAAAAGCTCAGTAAGTGAATGCCTCATGAGCTGACCAAAAATTTAAAAACCATTGGTTTGAAATGTCATCTTAGCTTATTCTGTGCAACAACAGTGAACCATTTTTCAATTAGATTGTGATGTGTGATTAAAAAGTGGATTTTATACAACAACCGACAGTGACCAGCTCAGTGGTTGGACTGAGAAGAAGCGCCAAAGCACTTCCCAAGGCAAACTTGCATCAGAAAAAAGTCATGGTCACTGTTTGGTGGTCTGTTGCCCATCTGATCAACTCCTGCTTTCTAAATCTCAGCAAAACCATTGCATCAGAGAAATATGCTCAGCAAATGGATGAGATGCACCAAAAACTGCAACACATGAAGCCAATATTGATCAACAGAATGGGTCCAATTCTGCTCCACAACAATGCCTGAATCCATGTTGTACAACCAATGCTTCAGAAGTTGAACGAATCAGACTACGAACTTTTGCCTCATCTGCCATATTCACCTGACCTCTTGTCAACTAACTACTACCTTCTCAAAGCATCTCAGCAACTTTTGGCAGGGAAAATGTTACCATACCCAGCGGGAGGCAGAAGACGCTTTCCAAGAGTTTGTTGAATCCCAAAGCGTGAATTTTTATGCTACAGGAATAAACAAGCTTATTTCTCATTGGTAAAAATGTTTTGATTGTAATGGTTCCTATTTTGATTAATAAAGATGTGGTTGAGCCTAGTTATAATGATTTAAAATTAGCGGTCCGGAACTTCAGTTACTTTTGTATCAACCTAATAAGCAGCCTTGGGCTTCTACAGGCTTTTTCTTCCATTGTTATTCACTTTTTTATAGTCACTTCCTGGGTTATCTGGAGAGAAGCCAGATTGCTGGTAAAATTAGGCTCATCCTTGGGAAGTTGTTGTTGTTCAGTCACTCAGTCATGTCTGACTCTTTGCAACCTTGTGGACTGCAGCGCACCAGGCTTCCCTGTCCTTCATCATCTCCTGGAGTTTGCTCAAACTCATGCCCATTGAGTTGGTAATGCCATCCAACCATCTCATCCTCTGTCATCCCCTTCTCCTCCTGCCTTCAACCTTTACCAGCATAAGGGTCTTTTCTAATGAGTAGGCTCTTCACCTCAAGTGGCCAACATATTGGAACTTCAGCTTCAGCATCAGTCCTTCCAGGGGATATTCAGGGTTGATTTCCTTTAGGATTGACTGGTTTGATCCCCTTGCAGTCCAAGGGACATGTATGGGAAGCTGTACATGAGTCCAGTTGGATAAAAGGCGATACTCTGAAGTTTGAGATGAACAACCCACTTGGTGCAGCTGTACATTCCAGGATAGGCTGTGGCCAAAAGTTGATTGGTGTACTCATTAGTGGGGCTTTAGTCTGAGAGAGAAAATAGAATAGAATGTTTTAATTTCATTTTGTTGAAGTTGCATACTTGTGGTGACTTTAATCCTTTGAAGGAAACCATCAAGTGGCAATTTGATCACATCAGAAGTCAGATCACACATAAGGTTTTAATTTAGGGACATTTTTAAAAATAATGTGATGTGCTTCTGAAGAATGGCTATTATTTGACCAGAGGCATTCCTAGCATGAACTGGTACTGCAGTTCCCATAGTGGCTTGACTTGAATGGTCCTGGGTATCCACCATGAAGTCACATAGACAGGACCAGAGCCATGTGGGGCCTGCCATACAGGGCCTGCTACCCATACTATAGTGACTACACTCCCTACCTCCTACCAGACAGTAGTGACACCAGCCCAGACCTCACCCCCCTATCAACAGTACTTTAAGCTAATATTCTGATCCTCATACTACCAAAGCATGAATGAAAATTTTGTAATCATTTTGTAATGACCTGCAGTTACACTGTTAGCTCATATGCTTAACGAATTAAAATTAGTTGTGCTCCATATAATAGAAAATTTAATAAAAAGGAAGATTCAGAATACTAGAAGTTTATTTCTCTGTTGCTTAAAAAAAATTGCAAGATCCGTTTTCAAGGGCTAATATGGTGGTTTTATGATCATCAGGCTCTGCCATCACCCACGTGGCTGCCACATTGTGGTGCAGTTATCACTTCAGCATTTCAGACATTGGGAAAGGGCTGGGCAAACAGGGACTCACCTTTTCCATTGAACAGCATTTTTTAGAAATTGTAATACCCATCATTTTCACCTGCATTCTAATGGCCAGTAAATAAGTGCAGGGGAGGCTGGAAATTTAGTCTTCGTTATGCATGGCCATGTGGCCAATGGAAAAATTGGAGCAAGAAAGAAGTCCACATATTGGGGACTACCAGGAGTTTCTGCCCCGTATACTTCAGGAGATGCAGGAAAAAAAAATCTAAGGAGAAGAACAATTTATACAATTTGAAAGACCTAGAACTCAGTAATCACTGAATCTCTAAAGGGACATAAGTTGTTATTATATACATTTCAAGTAGGTAGACGGAGGAGCCTGGTAGGCTTCAGTCCATAGGGTCACTAAGAGTTGGACACAACTGAGCGACTTCACTTTCACCTTTCACTTTCATGCATTGGAGAAGGAAATGGCAACCCACTCCAGTGTTCTTGCCTGCAGAATCCCAGGGACGGGGGAGCCTGGTGGGCTGCCGTCTATGGGGTTGCACAGAGTCAGACACGACTGAAGCGACTTAGCAGCAGCAGCAGCAGGTGCTTTTGAACTGCTTGGTTTTACGTAATTTGCTACAGAAAGAGCATGCTGTCCCAAGCTATGTTAAGAACACTCTGTTTCTCTCTATACCTTAGAACTGTATCTCTAGTGGAATCGCCAGGTTAAAGGAGATGTACATGTAAATTTTGACTGATAGTGCCAAATTGCCTTCTAAAATACTTTTACCATTTTACATGTTGGGCAGATTTTTATAGTTGAGACTGATAGAAAAAAGCAGTGGTAAAGAAATAGCTATATTTTATGTTCTAAAACATTTTTAAAAAACAAAATTTCCACTAGAGGGAGATGTTTAGCTATCAGAAAGTTTAAAAGTAATCTAACTAATAAATCTATCTTACTTACAGAATATTGTTATTATGAAATCATGGTAGTACAGTGTTAGAAACCACAGGTGACCTAAAATCGTATAAATAGGATGCTGGGACCAAAAGTAAACTGATATAGATTATCTGGCTCAACGCTCTTACTATATAGGGAAACACCCAGAGTGTTTGAATGATTACCCATGTTGGCACAGTTCTTCTTGTCATATGCAATTGGAGCATACAACTCTTTTCTCCAGGTTTACTGTCTGATGTTGTTAGTGTTGTTGTACTGTTTGTGAGGAGTTGCAAGAATATTAGAATTAACATGTATTAGCATTCATAGTCCATGTAGCACAATAAATCAAATGGGTGGCAGTTCATGGAGTAAGAGACAAATTGAATGTATTTTTGTAACTACTCTCCCTGGAACCCAACGAACTGGAAAAAATGATCCAAAAATAGGGAACTTTTTAAATTAAAAAGAATATTTGTATTGGTACAAGTTCAGCTACTGGGAGCTATAAAAAATAAAATTGACAACTTGGGTAATCACAAAGTTATGTGAGACAACCAAGAACAATGGCAGGGTTGAACAATAAGGTTCACTTCCCACACAGAGCCAGCCCTTCAAACCTGAAGAGGTGGCTGTTTCATCTAATGCATAGAAACAAAGACAATCAGGTAAAATGAAGAATGAGAGTAATAGTTTGAAACAAAAAAGAACAAGCTACACCCTCAGGAAAAAAACCTTAATGAAGCAGAGATAAGTAATTTACCTGATGAAGAGTTCAAAGTAATGGTCACAAAGATGCTAACCAAACTCAGAAAAGAATGCATGAAGACATTAAGAACTTCAACAAAGATATGGAAAATAAGGTCCAAACAGAAGTCCCAGAGCTGAAGAATACAATAACTGAATTGAAAAATACGTTAGAGAATTTCAACAGCTGACAACATGAGAGAGAATAAAAGATCAGTGAACTCAAACACAGAGCACAGAAACTCACCAGATCAAAGCAACAAGAGGGAAAAAGAGTGAAAATGAAGGTAGCTTAAGGGATTTACGGGATAAAATGAAGTATGCTAACCTTCACATTATAGGCATCCCAGAAGGAGAAGAGAAAGGTACAAAAACATACTTGAACGAATAATGGTGGCAATTTAACTTCCCTAAACTGTAAAACAGTTCTTCAGATCTAGGAACCCCGGAGAGTTCCATGTTAGAGAAACCCCCTAAAACCCCACATAGAGACACATTGAAATCAAAATACCAAAATTTGAAACCAAGAAGAGACTCTTAAAAGCAACAAACAAGAGAAAAACAATTGTTACATATAAGGGAACTCCCTAAAGACTTTCAGCAGGTTTTTTAGCAGAAACTTTGCAGGTCAGAGGAGAGTGGCGGGATGTATTCAACATGCTGAAAGAAAATAATTTCCAACCAAGATTAAACTTGGCAAAGTTATGATTCAGAATTGAAGGAAAAATAAGAGTTTTGCAGATAAGCAAAAGCTAAAGGAGTTTATCACCACTAAACCAGCCTTAAGAGAAATGTTAAAGGGATTTCTTTAAGCTGAAAAGAAAGGTCAGTAAATTGGTAACAGGAAAACATGAAAGTATAAATCTCACTGGTAAATGTAAATATATAATTGTTATTGTTCAGTTGTTCAGTTGCTAAGTTGTGTTTGACTCTTTGCGACCCCCATGGACTGCACAGGTCAGGATAGGTAGTGAATTAATCACTTATAAAGCTAGTATGAAGGTTAAAAGAAAAAAGTAGTAAAAACAACTGACTACAATAATTATTTATGGGAGTATGGCTGAGTCCCTTTGCTCTCCACCTGAAAATATCACAACATTGTTAATCGGCTGTATTCCAGTATCAAAGATATGAAACCCAAAGATAACAGAAGGAAGGGAATAAATAACATAGATCAGCAGAATTGCCTGGTGATCTAGTGGTTAGGACTCTGCACTCTCACTGCAAAGGGCCTGGGTTTGATCCCTGGGAACTAACCCCACAAGCCATGTGGTGTGGCCAAAACAAGGAAAACTCTGAACATAGATCAGAGCAGAAACAAATGAAATAGAAACTAAAAAGACATTAGAAAAGATCAATGAAACTAAGAGCCGGTAATTTGAAAGGATAGTCAAAACTGAATAAACATTGAGTTAGACTCACCAAGAAAAAAAAAAAAAAGAATTAAAAATCAGAAATGAAAGAGGAGTCATTAAAGCTGCTACCGCAGGAATACATAGGATCATAAGAGACTACTATGAACAATTATGCACCAACAAATGGATAAACAGCTAAAAACAATCTTCCAAGGCTGAATCAGGAAGAAATAGAAAATCTGAACAGACTAATTACTAATAGATTGAATCAATAATTTAAAACCGCCCAACTAACCGAAATGCAGGACCAGATGGTTTCACTGATGACTATACCAAACAATTAAAGAATTAATACCAGTGCTTCTAAAACTATTCCAAAAAGCAGAGGAAGAGCACTTTGAACTCACTGTATAAGGCCAGCATTACCCTGATACCCCAAACAGACAAGGGCACAAGGAAGAAAATCATAACCCAATGTCCCTGGTGAACATAGATGCAAAAATCATTAATAAAATATTAACAAATTAAATTCAACAATGCATTAAAAGGATCATACATGATGATCAAGTGAAATTTATTTCAGGGGTGCAGAAATTGTTAAAAATTTGCAAATCAATTGATGTGTACACCACATTAACAGAAAAAAATAAGGATAAAAATTAATATGATTATCTTAATACATGCAAAAAAGCATTTGATTAAAGTCAACAACCATTTAGCAAATTTAGCCATTTAATCATTTCAACAAAGTGAGTATAGAAGGAATATACCTCAAGATAATAAAGGATATATATGGTAAGCTCAACAGTGAAAATAACCCTTCCTGTAAGATCTCACCAGAGTAAGAAATGACAACCCACTCCAGTATTCTTGCCTAGAGAATCCCATGGACAGAGAAGCCTGGCGGGGCTACAGTCTGTGAGGCCACAAAGAGTCAGACATGACTGAAGTAACTTAGCAGTAAGATCTCAGATAAGACAAACGATGCCTACTCCTGCCATGTTTATCCAACACAGTATTGGAAGTCATAGCCAGATCAGTTATATTTTTTTAAACAAGGACTTTGCTAGTGGCACAGTGGCTAAGAATCCGCCTATAGTGGGCACAGGTTCTATCCTTGGTTCAGGAAGATTCCATACGCCACGGAACAACTAAACCCATGAGCCAAAACTACTGAGCCCATGTGCCCTAGGGCCAGTGCTCTGCAGCAGGAGGAGTCACTTCAATGAGAAGACCACCCAACACAACTAGAGAATAGCCCCCACTTGCTGCAACCAGAGAAAGTCCACACGCAGCAATGAAGACCCAGTGCAGCCAAAAAATAAATAAATAAAATTTAAATAATAATGAAAGGCATCCAAATCAGAAAGAAAGAAGTAACAATGCCACTATTTCATAGGTGATATATGTTATTATTTATAGAAAACCCTAAAGGCTTCCTCCCCACCAGAAAACCGTTAGAATAAATGAACAAATTCAGTTAAGTTGTGGGATACAAAATCAATTAATCTGTTGCATTTCTATACGCTAATAATGAGCTACCAGAGAAATTAAGGAAACAATTTCATTTACAGTAGCATCACAATGAATAAAATACCTACAATAAGTTTAACCAAGGAGATGAAAAGCCTATGCACAGAAAGCTATAAGACATTGATGAAAGAAAGTTTAGAACAGAAGTAAATAGAAGGATATTCCATGCTTGTAGATAGGAAGAATTAACATTGTTAAAATGTCCACACAGCCGAAAGCTATATACAGATTCAGTGCAATGCCGACCAGAGTTCCAATATGTTTTTCACAGAACTAGAAGAAACTCCTACAATTTGTTTGGAAGCACAGAATATCTCAAATAGCCAAGGCAGTCTTGGGAAAGAACAAACCTGGAACCATTACACATCTTGATTTCAAATTGTATTACAAAGCTATAGAGATCTAATCAATATTGTCTTGGCATAAAGCAGACGCATATGTCAATAGAACAGAATAAAGGATCCAAGAAATAAACTCATACATATGAGTTAATTTATGTCTGCTTACCTGATAACTCAGTTGGTGAAGAAGCCGCCTGCAATGCAGGAGAGCCTGGTTCAATTCCTGGGTCAGAAAGATCCACTGAAGAAGGGATAGGCTACCAACTCCAGTATTCTTGAGCTTCCTTGGTGGCTCAGCTGGTAAGGAATCCGCCTGCAATGAGGAAGACCTGGTTTTGATTCCTGAGTTGGGAAGATCCCCTGGAGAAGGGAAAGGCTACCCACTCCAGTATTCTGGCGTGGAGAATTCCATGGACTATAGAGTCCATGGGTTCACAAAGAGTCAGACACAACTGAGTGACTTTCACTTTCACTTTATGTCAAAAGAGCCAAGACTATAGAATGGGGAAAGGATAGTTTCTTCAATAAATGGTGTTGGGAAAACTGGATAGCCACATGCCAAAGAATGAAACTGGACCACTCTTACATCATACACAAAACCTAACTCTAATTAACAATTAACAATATTAACTCAAAATAGATTAAAGAGTTGAATGTAAGACCTGAGACCATAAAAATGCTAGAAGAGAACATAGGTGGTAAGCCTCTTGACATCACTCTGGCAATGACTTTTTAGATTTGACACCAAATGCAAAAATAAACAAGTGGAACTATATGAAACTAAAAAGTTTCTGCACAGCAAAGGAAACCATCAACAAAATGACAAGGCTGAATGAGAGAAAATAGTTGCAAATCATATCTAATAAGGTATTAATATCCAAAACATGTAAATCGTAGGCTTTATAATGACAAGATAATTTGCCTTTTCTAGTGGGTAAAAGGCCAAAATCCAACACACACACACACACATAGTCAAACAAAGACAAGATATTCCTCTGGGATTTTTTTCTTTCCTTTCTTTTTCTTTTGTCTGTGTGTGTTATCATAGCTTTATATGAGATGTAGTTCACATACAATATAATTCATCCATTTAAGGTATACATTTAGCAGTTTTTAATCTATTCAGATTTGTGCAACCATCACCACATCCAGTTTAGAACTTTGTTACCTCAAAGAGAAACTTCATGTTCTTTATCACTCCTCATTTGCCCTTCTGCCCAAACCTAACTTATCCGTATCTTCTGTCTCTATAGATGTGCCTGTTCTGGGCATTTCATAAAAAATGGAGTTACATAATTTTTGGTCTTTTTTTGGCCAATTTCTTTTACTTAGCACCATCATTTTCAGGATTCATTCATTCATATTACACATGTATTGTTACTTCATTCTTTTTTTCTAGCTGTGTTGTGAGGATATATCACATTTTGTTTCTTCATTCATCAGCTAAGAAACATTTGGCGGCTTGTTTTTTTCCTTTTGGTTATTATGAATCACACTTCTGAAACTACTCACATACAGGTTTTTTGGTGGACATATGCTTCATTTTTCTTGTGTATATCTAGGTAGAGAATTACTATGGGGCTTCCTTGGTGGCTCAGTGGTAAAGAATACACCTGCTAAGCAGGAGACTGCCTGCAATGCAGAAGACTTGGGTTCAATCCGTGGGTTGAGAAAATTCCCTGGAGAAGGAAATAGCAACTCAGTTTAGTATTCTAGCCTTGAAACCACATGGACAGAGGAGACTGGTGGGCTACAGTCCTTAGAATCACAAGAGTTGGACACAACTTTGCGACTAAACCACCACCACCAGAAAATTACTGGGTCAGATGGAAGTACCAGATATGACTAGTATGTTGAGCATTTTTTCATAAGTTTATTGGCCATTTGTATTATCATCTTTGATGAAATGTATGTTGAGATCCATTGCCCAGTTTTTAATTGGGTTATTTGTCTTTTTATTTTTGAGTTGTAAGAGTATTCTGGAAATTTGTTTCTGATTGGATATGGTAGTAGATGCCCACAGTCTACTTTAACTACAGCTGCTCCTAATAATTTCCACTATATTCTTGAGCAGCTGAAAAACTAAACAAAGATTATAGGCCATTAATACCCATTTCTACAGCAGCTGAAAATACTGAAAAGTCAGATACACCCAGACAAATGGGGAAGAGTCATTCATTTATCTGCTCATCCTGTATCCTTAGGAAATAGCAGAAACTGCTGGATCTACTCCTATAAACAAAAAAGATCCACAGAGTACACAGCACAAAGATGGTACAGAGTTTGTTCATCATCATTTAGGATTTTTGCCATGAAAGGAATTAGAAAATAGAGTTAAAGTCTCTTGGAAAGAATGAATCCAGGAAATGCAAGAACATGCTATATTGTAACTGTTTACATTCTCAAATGAAAACATTCAAAGAAAACTGAATAAAAGGGAAAGGCAGCTGAGAGAAAGGAAGGAAGGAAGAATAAAATGATTATAGTGCTGAAAGCTAAATTAGGAGTAGCTAGGAGCAGAATATAGGAGAAGGCGATGGCAACCCACTCCAGTACTCTTGCCTGGTGAATCCCATGGACAGAGGAGCCTGTTGGGCTGCAGTCCATGGGGTCGCTAGGAGTTGGACACGACTGAGCAACTTCACTTTCACTTTTCACTTTCATGCATTGGAGAAGGAAATGGCAAACCACTCCAGTATTGATGCCTGGAGGATCCCAGGGACGGGGGAGCCTGGTGGGCTACCATCTATGGGGTTGCACAGAGTTGGACACGACTGAAGCGACTTAGCAGCAGCAGGAATAGAATATGGAGGATAGGCTTGAGAAAAATCACAAGTACAACTGAAAAGAAGAAAAATCTGAAAAACAAAATGAAGATTTGTGTGACTTTCCCAAAAAACAACCAAAAAAATGAAACAGAAATGATAGGTAAATATATAGTATGAGAAAATTTACTAAAGAAGAAAACCTTGATTTTGCACATCAAAATATTTAAGTTTATTTAACAATCCTTATTATTGTATATAATAGTTTTGTTTTAGATTTTTGTAGTAAGGAGCTGTTAGGCTTTGTCTTCATTTCATATTTCTTTAAAATACAAATTGGTGCAGATGGTAAAGAATCTGCCTGCAATGCAGGAGACCAGGGTTTGATTCCTGGGTTGAGACTATCCCCTGGAGGAGGAAATAGCAACCCACTTCGGTATTCTTGCCTGGAAAATCCCATGGACAGAGAAACCTGGTGGGCTACAGTCCATGGGGTTGCAAAGAGTCAATGATATATTAGAATTCAAATTGCTGAGGCAGAGTATAAACTTTTTAAGTTATGCATTATCAAAATGATGTTATAGATTAACATGTCATCTCATTGTTTTATATTTATATTTATCCTGTCAGAGGGAACATTTTTTTTCCATGTAACTTGTCATTTACCTCTAAGTTTTTAGTTCATGTTCTTTGCCTTTTTCTTTTAAGTTTTCATATCTCCTTGTCATGTTTATAGAACAAATTTCCTTGTTTATTACTTTTCTTTTAGTTATATCATTTTATATCAATAGTTTATATTTTTATGTAATTGTATTTGCTATTTTGTTGTTGTTATTGAAAGTTCTTTCTCACTCAGTAATCAGTTAAATGTCTATATTTCTTCCTAATATTTTATGGCTTCAGTGTTTACATTGAAGTAAGTAATTCACTCAGCGTTCATTTTCATTTTGTTTAGGTTTGGAGTGAGGATCTGAGGCATTCTTTTAAGAAATACCCAGATCTTCCCTAGTAGCTCAGTGGCAAAGAATCTGCCTGCTAATGCAGGGGACACAGTGTTGATCCCTGGCCTGGGAAGATCCCACATGCTGCGGGACAGCTAAGGTTTATACCACAACTACTGAGTCTGTGCTCTAGAGCCGGGGAGCCACAACTGCTGAGCCCATGTGCCACAATTACTATAGCATGAATGCTCTAGAGCCTGTGCTCTGTAGTGAGAGAAGCCAACTCAGTGAGAAACCCATGCCCCCACTTACTGCAACTAGAGAGAAAGCCCATGCAGCAATGAAGACCCAGCACAGCCAAGTAACTAAATAAATAATATTAAAAAAAAATAAGTAACCCTTCTGCACAGTAAAGAAAATCATAAACGAAAAGATAACCCACAAAATGGGAGAAGATATTTGCCAATGAAGCAACTGGCAAGGGATCACTCTCTGAAATAAACATACAGCTCATACAACTCAATACCAAAACATGGAACAACCCAATCAAGAAGTAGGCAGAAGATGTAAATAGACATTTCTCCAAAGAAGACTTAGAGATAGCAAGAGGCATATGAAAAGATGTTCAACATCACTAATTATTAGAAAAATACAAATAAAAACTACAGTGAGGTATCACCTCACTGATGATTCTGGTGATGGTCAGAATGCCCATCACCAAAAAATCTACAAAAAACAAATGCTAGAGTGGGTAGAGAAAGGCAACCCTCTCACACTGTTGGTGGGAATGTAAATCAGTACAGCTGTTATAGAGAATAGTATAGAGATTGTTTGAAAGGATTTTTTATTGTTCAGTCACTAAATTATGTCCAACTCTTTGTTTTTTCACTCTTTCCACTTTTTCCCCATCTGTTTACCATGAAGTGAGAGGATGGAATGCCATGATCTTAGTTTTTTGCATGCTGGATTTTAAGCCAGCTTTTTCACTCTCCTTATTAACCATTTGAGAAGGCAATGGCAACCCAATCCAGTACTCTTGCCTGGAAAATCCCATGGGTGGAGGAGCCTGGTAGGCTGCAGTCCATGGGGTTGCTAAGAGTTAGACACGACTGAGCGACTTCACTTTCACTTTTCACTTTCCTGCATTGGAGAAGGAAATGGCAACCCACTCCAGTATTCTTGCCTGGAGAATCCCAGGGATGGGGGAGCCTGGTGGGCTGCTGTCTATGGGGTCGCACAGAGTTGGACACAACTGAAGCAACTTAGCAGCAGCAGCAGCAGCAGCAGCATTAACCCTCAGCAAGAATCTGTTTAGTTCGTCTTTGCTTTCTGCCATTAGAGTGGTATCCTTGAAAGGATAATGTACCCCAGTGTTCATTGCAGCACTGATTACAATAGCCAGAACAGCTTCACTGGAAGCAACTTCAGTGTCCATCGACAGAAGAATGGATCAAGCAGATGCAGTACAGTGGAACATTACTCAGCCATAAAAAGGGGGAATAATGTCATTTGCAGTTACATAGATGGACCTAGAGATTGTCATACTGAGTGAAATCAGATAGAGAAAGACAAATGTAGATCACTTATATGTGGAATCTTAAAAAAAATGGTACAAATGAAGTTATTTACAAAACATAAGTAGAGTCACAGATGTAAAAAACATATGGTTAATAAGAGGAAGGGGGAAAGGGATAAATTAGAAGATTGGGATTGACATGTTGTTGTTTAGTCACTAAGTTGTGTCCGACTCTTTGCAGGCCCATGGACTGCACACTAGGCTTCTCTGTCCTTCTCTATCTCCCAAAGTTTGCTTAAACACATGTCCATTGAATCAGTGATACCATCCAACCATCTCATTCTCTGTCGCCTTCTTCTGCCCTCAATCTTTCCCAGCATCAGGGTCTTTTCCAATGAGTCGGTTCTTTGCATCAGGTGGCCAAAGGATTGGAACTCCTACTTCAGCATCAGTCCTTCCAAAAAATATTCAGGATTGATTTCCTTAAAGATTGACTGGTTTAATCTCCTTGTTGTCCAAGGGACTCTTAGTCTTCTCCAGCACAACCTTTTGAAAGCATCAGTTCTTCAGCACTCAGCCTCCTTTTTGGTCCAGCTCTCACATCCATACATGACTACTGAAAAAAACATAGCTTTGGCTATATGGACCTTTGTTCGCAAAGGTCCTCTGCTTTTTAATACACTGTTTATGCTGTTAGATTTGTCATAAATTTTCTTCCAAGAAAAAGTGTCCTTTAATTTCATGGCTGCAGTCACTGTCCACAGTGAGTTTGGAGCCCAAGAAAATAAAGTCTTTCACTATTTCCATTTTTTCCCTGTCTATTTGCCATGAAGTGATGGGATCAGATGCCATGGTCTTAGTTTTTTGAATGTTGAATTTTAAGCCAGCTTTTTGACATGTATAGACATTTTACATATAAAATGGATAACTAATAAGGACTGTAGCACAGGGAATTCTACTCAGTACTCGGTAATGTTCTATATTGGGAAAGAATCTTAAAAAAAAAATGTGGATGTCTGTGTATGCATAACTGATTCACTTTGCTATGCATGTGAAATTAGCACAACATTATAAACCAACTGTACTCCAATAAAATTTTTTTTTTAAGTAACCCATATTTGCAGTACTTTTTATTGGTTACTTTTCCTATAACTTAGTGACATTTCATTTGGTGTATTTTGAAAGTAGTTTTTTCTCCTTATTTAAAAGTTGACTGTGCTTTGATACAAAAAAAAAAAAACCTTTATTTTTTTGTTCTTATTTTAGGATAAGGAGAGTTTATCTTCTGTTATTACTGACCTCAGCATAATAATGGAGCCCACTGAATATTCAGAATTAAGTGAATTTGTGTCGAGGTAAGATATTTACTTCTTTTTATAAAGATATTTCTTTCAGCTTACAATTTTAAGTTTACCTGTTCTTTTTCTTGATAAGTAAATATCAAACTATCTCTAAAAGCATAACACCAGTTTTGGTCCTGATACATAGGCACTGTGCTAAGGGGGAGCATAACATCTGTGAGCAACTGACAGGAGGGCAGAGTGACTGGGGGAGTGCGGGATAAGATGCAGTTAGCAATGTATGTAAGGTCCACATTATGGATTTTGGAGCTTGACCATAGTCCAATGACAAATGTGAAGGTATGGAAAGATTTTAAACAGAGCCTGAGTGAGGCAAAATTTTGACATCTGGGAAAGGATTGTTCTTGATGTTGCAGGGAGATGGGATTTAAGGGGTGCAAAATTGGATAAAGGAGGATCAGTGACTAGCCCATTAAAACAGTTCAGGGAAACAGAAGTTTGTAGTTTGGACTAGACTAATGGTGATTGGGATAGAGGACTGGGTAGATGGGGTATATTTAGGAAGCACCATTGAATAGGCATGATATTGGTTGAAAAAGAGGGGTCAGGAATCACTGACAAATGATAATTCCTTGATGATGGTGATTGCATTTGTTGAAATAGGAAAAGTTGCAAGAAGAGCATGTCAAATGAGATTGTGGCTTCAGTTTGGACATGGTGAACATAAGTGCCTTTGAAACACTAAAGTAAAAATAAGAAGTAGGCAGCTAAGAAGAGATGTAAGTAGTAGATATAAACACTGGGGTTTTCTACCAGTGGGTAAAGTTAAAACTTTGAGCAAGAATGAGATTGGCTGTGGAGAGAATATAGAAAATAGGGAAAGGGCTGAAACTGAACCTTGAAGAATTCTAAAATGTATGTTGAATAGATTTGAAGGATCCTACAAAGGATTTAGAAAACTGAAAGATGGGAGAGCAAACCAGGAATTTATTGTTGACCTTTGACAATTGGATTGACAATTTTTCTTACACATCTTTAAGGAAATCCTTCCAGTGTCTACTGGAGTACATAGGTTGTGAAAAGAAGTCTGCTATATTGTTTTTGTGTGTGCATGCATTTTTTGGGCTGCTTTCATATCTATTAATTTTTTCTTGACAGTTTGTGCTATTTCTAGGGAGTGTTTATGTGAACATTTCTAGCCATATCTTTTCAGGTACTTTTTCTGTCCTGTTCTCTTTCTTCTTCTCCAACTCTGATTACTTATATGTTAAAACATTTGATATGTTATCTTCAAGTTCTGAAGTCCAGTCTGCAATGAGCTCACTGAAGGGATTTGTCATCTCTAAAGTAATGTTTTTTTTTTTATTTCTAGTGTTTTCATTTGATTCTTAATTTTTTCTCTCTGCTTAAATTCCCTATTTTTTCATGAATATTATCTAGCTTTCTTACTAGGTTTTTTAATCTATTAATCATAGTTATTTTTCTTTAATGTCTTATTATGGAAATTTTCAAATATAGGTTCCTACTGCTTTCCAAAAATAGAGCATTCCTATGAAACTTTTTGTAAGCCAAATAGTGTAAAGCAAAGAAGCTGTTACCTCTGGACAGTTTTTGCTAATAGATGTGCAGAGTAAATCAAGATATAGCACAGATAGTCACAGACACAGTTCAGAGTTTGATGCTGAGATGCTGAGTGTGATTTCTGGGGAAGGAGCTTGATGGTACCAGTCTCGCTGCTCAGGGTGCATGTTGGCTTGCTGCAAAACAAACCCTGAATGCTGTTTTCACTTTTCACTGTTTTTCGTAAAAGTGAAGATTCTTTTCAGATTTTTTTTGATTAGCAAGAAGAGGTAATAATGTAGGTGTTTGGTAGAAGTAAAGTGGTGTGAGTCTTCCTTGCTGGCTCAGTGGTAAAGAATCTGCCTACCAAAGCAGAGACATGGGTTCTGGTTTGGGAAAATCCCACATGCTGTATAGCAGCTAAGCTCGTGCACCACAACTATTGAGCATGTGCTCTGGGGACCAGGAATCACACCTACTGAAACCCATGTGCCCTAGAGCCAGTACTCCACAAGAGAAGCCATTGCAATGAGAAGTTACACACTACAATGAAGAGTAGCCCTTGATCCCTGCAACTAGAGAAACGCCTTCAGAGCAAGGAAGACCCAGCACAGCCATAAATAAATGACAAGTGAAAGTGAAAGTCACTCTGTTGTGTCCGACTCTTTGCGACCACATGGTCTAGGCCAGAATACTGGAGTGGGTATCCATTCCATTTTCCAGGGGATCTTCCTGACCCAGGAATTGAACCGGGGTCTCCTGCATTGCAGGCAGATTCTTTACCAGTTGAGCTACCAGGGAAGCCCCATAATTAAATAAATAATTTAAAAATAAAAAGTAAAGTGGATTGACTCAAACTTTTGAGAATTGGAGGGATACATGGATCTATAAAAATAATAACATAATTAACCTGCAGCTACATTACTTTGCCAACAAAGGTCCGTCTAGTCAAGGCTATGGTTTTTCCAGTGGTCATGTATGGATGTGAGAGTTGGACTGTGATGAAAGCTGAGTGCCGAAGAATTGATGCTTTTGAACTGTGGCGTTGGAGAAGGCTCTTAAGAGTCCCTTGGACTGCAAGGAGATCCAACCAGTCCATCCTAAAGGAGATCAGTCCTGGGTGTTCATTGGAAGGACTGATGCTAAAGCTGAAACTCCAATGCTTTGACCACCTCATGCGAAGAGTTGACTCATTGGAAAAGACTCTGATGCTGGGAGGGATTGGGGGCAGGAGGAAAAGGGGACAACAGAGGATGAGATGGCTGGATGGCATCACTGACTCGATGAACGTGAGTGTGAGTGAACTCCGGGAGACGGTGATGGACAGGGAGGCCTGGGGTGCTGCAATTCATGGGGTCGCAGAGTTGGACATGACTGAGCAACTGAACTGAACTGAACCCATTAGGCACTTTCAGCAATTATAAATATTTTGTGACTCTTATTTTCATCTTTCTTACATGTTTTAAACTTTGAATTTAGAAATAATTATAGACTCACAAGAAGTTGCAGTGAGGGTAAGGAGACTGAGAGTCATAGCATCTTATATAATTGTAGTATATTATCAAAACCAGAAAATTGATATTAGTAAAATTCAGAGAGCTTTCGCAGATTTAAATCAACAGTTCAGTGGTATTAAATACATTCATAATGCTATACAGTCATCATCACTATCCATCTCCATGACTCTTTTCATCTTGTTAAATTGAAACTCCATACCCATTAAACATAGCTCCCCATTTCCTACTTTGCCCAACCCCTATCAGCCACTGTTCTTATTCTTTCTCTGTGATTTTAAGTCATAGTTATTTTAAAGCCTATATCTGATATTATCAACATTTGAGTCATCTTTGAGTTCAATTCTGATGACTACAAAACTATTACTATTAGTTACCATTAACTAATAATAATAATATTACTATCACTATGTTACTATTGTCACTATGAACTATTGTCTACAGTAGTTCATCTTTTCTTGAATTTGTCTCATAATTGTTTTACTGACTGATGGACATTTCAGTAGAGACTGAGACAAATAGTATTTATGCCCAGAAATGGGCACATTTCACTTATCAGGCTGTTAGTATGGGGTTTAATTCAAGGTAGTCAGCAGTTGAGCTGGTTTGGGATTTTTATTTCTTTTATTAACTTTAGTCACTAAAGATTTCAAATTCTTCCAACAGTGAATTCAAACTAAACTTCAAATTCAGTTCTTCTTATGTTCTTCTTATTTAGTTCTTCTTAGGTTTTCATCAGTGTTTTAGCCTCACTCTCAACTTTTAGTAATTCCTATACATCTGTATCTCAGAGGGGAATGTTTCTCCCTGCACTTGACACTCTCCAGCAGTAGGTGTTGATGCTTGTTACCTGGTGCTAGGCTCATGGTGGAAACAAAGGGAGATCTATATTAAATGGTTCATCCTTAGTATTGGGCAGATCCTATGGACCTGTACCTTCAGTTCAGTTCAGTTCAGTCGCTCAGTCATGTCTGACTCTTTGCAACCCCATGAATCACAGCACGCCAGGCCTCCCTGTCCATCACCAACTCCCAGAGTTCATTCAGACTCAGTCCATCGAGTCCATGAGATGCCATCCAGCCATCTCATCCTCAGTTGTCCCCTTCTCCTCCTGCCCCCAATCCCTCCCAGCATCAGAGTCTTTTCCAATGAGTCAACTCTTCGCATGAGGTGGCCAAAGTACTGGAGCTTCAGCTTTAGCATCATTCCTTCCAAAGAAATCCCAGGGCTGATCTCCTTCAGAATGAACTGGTTGGATCTCCTTGCAGTCCAAGGGACTCTCAAGAGTCTTCTCCAACACCACAGTTCAAACACATCAATTCTTCAGCGCTCAGCCTTCTTCACAGTCCAGCTCTCACATCCATACATGACCACAGGAAAAACCATAGCCTTGACTAGACGGACCTTAGTCTGCAAAGTAATGTCTCTGCTTTTGAATATACTATCTAGGTTGGTCATAACTTTCCTTCCAAGGAGTAAGCGTCTTTTAATTTCATGGCTGCAGTCACCATCTGCAGTGATTTGATTGGGAAAACTGGTTTTCCTGCTCTTCCCAGTGCAGCCAAACTCAGCCTGGGTCTGGGGTTGGTCTTGGGTGGGAGAGAGTTCCTTGTCCTCCCCACCCCCATTCCTGTGGTGACAGGATTATGCTTGGTTTTAGTGTAGGATCCTGTACCCCAAAGGTTTTGTACCCCTCCCATGGAACAGAGGTATTTAATTTCTGTCCTTCTTTACAAAGCAATGGATCTTTCTCTATGTAACCTGAGTGTTTTCTGCCCTTCCCCCAGGGTCAAATGGGTTTGACTTTTATTCCTCCCTTGGAAAAATGGATTTTTTTTTTTTTGCATTGCTTTCCTTCTCCTTCTTTAGCAATTTAGAGTTTTGGCTTCCTACCAGAGAAAAGTTCTGGCTTCATTTTGAACCCCAGCAGCAGCTGATCACCTCTTTGTGCCTGTGCCACTGAGGGCAGCTCTTGCTGAACTCCTGCCATGATCTTTCTGGTGGAGTCCTTTTGTGCCTGGGGTTCCCATCTGTTCCAAAATGACATCCACCCCACAATTGTCCTTTGAGAATTCACTGAATTTTTAGCTAATTTCTTGTTACCCACTTGTATGGTGGCTCCTTCCCTCCCCTGTGTTTAACCAAGGGTGAATAGTTTATGTGTCCTGCTTCTCCTTTGAGGAAGAAAAGTGTTAATTTATTTGGTTGCCTTGTGATTCAGGTCTTTGATGGGCTCAAGAAAGATTATGATTTTATAGATTATTCAGATTTTCCATGATTATGGACCTCTCTGCAACTTTTTACGTTTTTTGTAGAAGTGGTTCAGTTTTAATTTTCTCTGATTCTCAATCTGGAATTTGGGATATACTATGTTTTTATCTTCTGTATCCATCTTACTCTTTATATTTTCTGTCCCTTCATATCTTTCTGCTTATTTCTGATTGTTCCTCAGATATGCATTTTGGTGCAGTAATTATTTCTTCATTTTCTGACTAATCTTTTTTAAAAAACAATTATTGGAGTGTAGTTGATTTACAATACCAGGCTCTTCTGTCCATGGGAATCTCCAGGCAAGAATATTACAGTGGGTTACCGTGCCCTCCTCCAGGGAATCTCCCTGACCCAAGGATCAAACCCACATCTCTTACGTTTTCTGCATTGGCACTAGTATCACCTGGGAAGCCCATTTTATATATAGTCGTGTGTATCTCCTGAGAAGGCGATGACACCCTGCTCCAGTACTCTTGCCTGGAAAATCCCACGGATGGAGGAGCCTGGTAGGCTGCAGTCCATAGGGTCATGAAGAGTCAGACACGACTGAGCAACTTCACTTTCACTTTTCACTTTCATGCATTGGAGAAGGAAATGGCAACCCACTCCAGTGTTCTTGCTTGGAGAATCCCAGGGACGGGGGAGCCTGATGGGCTGCCATCTATGGGGTCGCACAGAGTCGGACATGACTGAAGCAACTTAGCAGCAGCAGCAGCAGCAGTGTGTATGTCAATCTCAGTTTCCCATAATCTGCTCTTAAACCCCTGTCCATTGAGTCTTTTTTAAAAATTGAAATATAGTTGATTTACAGTGTTAAGCCAATCTCTGCTGTATAGCAAAGTGACACATTATATACATATATACATTCTTTTTTATATTCTTTTCCATTATGGTTTATCATGGGGTATTGAATATAGTTCTCTGTGCTATGCATTAGGACCTTGTCGTTTGCATCTACTAACCAACTCCTAGTCCATTCCTTTCTGCCAGGGTCCTGCCCTGGTTGGATCCAGGGTATCCGAAGTGTGACGGCATTGGTGAATGAATGAGTGAATGAATGAGAGAGGAAAGAATAGAAGCTGATATTCTTTGGTTTACACAGAAAGCCAGTAAAGTCCCAGACAAGGGACTTGCTCTGTTCACACAGGCCGCAGGCGCCCTCCTGGTCTCCCGAGGGAGTGAAGACGCAGAGTGCCTTCCCGTTCAGATCTTAGAAGCCCAGGCAGGAAAGTGAACGCAGAGAGCCTCTGTGCTCCAAGGGATCAGCCTGAAAAAGAGAGTAAGAGAGAGAAAAAAGAAAGACATGGGGGAACCAGGCTTTCGTGGAAACTGGTCCTGGTCCGTCACTTTATTTTTCAGGGAAGCTTTTATACCTTGACTTGCACATAGAGGGAAATGAAAGATGCAAAGTCATACAGAGTCAGCCCAAACATTACATCTGTTTTGTCTTTATCGAATCCAGGATTTTTTCTGCATACCTTTCCCATAAACAATGCTGTGTACATTATCTTCTGACCTTGGAGGCCTGTGGACATTTTATGACCCTCTTTTGATAAAGCCTGCTCAACCAGAAAACTTATTTTCCCTTGAAATGTTTTTTCTTTATATTTCTAATCTATGTCAGCCTCAGAAAGTATTAAACAGAGTTACATTTCTCACGGAGCAAAGATGCAGTGAGTTATAACAAAGAAAGAACCAATTATCCCAAAGGTCTGATGTGGTTAATTCCAAGGCTATTGCTTGTTTTTCTTAAATTCCAACTACATTAACTATTGCACTCCCAGGTGCACAGTGGATAAGAGATATGGGAACTTAGCAGCAAGCATTGGCTAAACAGTGAAATCCTACACCAACACTACTCTAATAGCTTTTAACTCTTTGAAAGGCTCTATATTTTTAGAATGTTTTAGGCTTCCTGTGCCTCTCACAGTTGGGAGGCTGTGAATAATCACATGTGTAGCTTTAAGAGTCTGGATAAACCTGCCAGGCAAGCTAGAATGCTAACAGGGGGGTTTGAATTGAAATACTCCTTTCATGCCCAAGAGACTTATTAGCTAGAGCCCTAAGTTGATTTTCTCCAGAGAAAGGTGGTCAGGGATAGCCCCCTGTAAATGTCAGAAGAGTTGGTGAAAGGCACAAAATAGTAAGACAGACAGATTCTGGTTTTGGGGTAGATGCTTGAGCAGGTCCAGGGGGTCCCTCGAGTCCTGATCGGCCTTGCTCGTCAGGTCTCTTCCACATGACCTTGTCATGGGTGGGATCTCCTGTGCTGGCTGCCGGCGCCTTTCCCTCCCATCTCCCACTTGGCAACTGCAAGTCTGTTCTTTATGCTTGTGAGTCTGTTTCTGTTTTGTAGATAGGTCCACTTGTGCCATATTTTAGTTCCCACATATAAATGATATCGTGTGGTATTTGACTTTCTCGTTCTGACTTACTACACTTAGTATTATGATAATCTCTAGTTGCATCCATATTGCTGCAAATGGCATTATTTCATAATTTTTTGTGGCTGAGTGAAGCAAATGGCAACCCACTCCAGTGTTCTTGCCTGGAGAATCTCAGGGACGGGGGAGCCTGGTGGGCTGCCATCTATGGGATCACACAGAGTCAGACACGACTGAAGCGACTTAGCAGCAGCAGCAGCAGCAGTACTCCCTTGTATATATACATCGCATCTTTATCCATTCATCTGTTGATTGATATTTACATTGTTTCTGTGTTTTGGCTATTGTGAGTAGTGCTGCTATGAACATAGTGGTGCCTGTATCTTTTTTTTTTTAGATGCATTCTCATTTATTTATTTTTGGCTCTGCTGTGTCCTCACTGCTGTGTGCGCTTTTCTAGTTGCAGCATGCCAGTCAACTCTCTAGTTGTGGTGTGCGGGCTTCTCATTATGGTGGCCTCTCTTGTTGTGGAGCACAGACTCTAGGGTGTGCCAACTTCGGCAGTTTTGGCTCGCCCATTCTAGTGCACAGGCTCGATAGTTGTGGCACACAGGCTTAGCTGCTCCATGGCATGTGGGGTCTTCCCAGGTAAGGGATCAAACCCATGTCTCCTGCATTGGCAAGCAGATTCTTGACCACTGAGCCACCAGGGAAACCCACATGTATCTTTTTTGATTATAGTTTTGTCCAGGTATATGCCTAGGAATAGGATTGCTGGATCATATGGTAATTCTATTTTTTGTTTTCTGAGGAACCTCCATGCTGTTTTCCACAGTGGCTGTACCAACTTATATTGTCACCAACAGTGTAAGAAGGTTCCCTTTTCTCCACACCCTCTCTAAGTTCTGTTATTTGTAGACTTTTTAATGATGGCCATTCTGTCTGTTGTGAGATGGTACCTCTTTTAATTTTGATTTGCATTTCTCTAATAATTAATGATGTTTGAGCATCCCTTCATATGTATTTATCCATGTTGTTGTTTAGTCACTAAGTCATATCTGACTCTTGCAACTCTGTAGCCCACCAGGCTCCTCTGTCCATATTCTTGCTGGATTTCCCAGCAAGAATACTGGAGTGGGTTGCCATTCCATTTTCCAGGGGATCTTGCTGGACCCAGGGATTGAACCCACATCTCCTGCAGTGACAGACAGATTCTTTATCACTGAGCCACCAGGAAAGCTCTTTGCTTATTCATTGAGTCTATAATTTCATTGACAGTACTTGTCATTTGTAAAAGTTCTATGTGTCTGATTTTCAAATTTTCTTATCTTTTTTAAAAATAACCTTTTTTTAATTACTGCTTTTCCATGTAATTATTCTTGGTGATCTCCTCACTTGTATATTCCAGTAAAGGAGATAATTACTGTTTCAAATTGTCTAATCAAGTATTAAAGCTGTGCACTCACTGATCTTTTAACCTTACTGTCAGGACCAGTCATTCCTCAAAAGTTCTCTGTGTGACTTCTTTCATAATTTTTCTCTTTTCTCTTCTTTTCTTATTTCCTTTTCTGTCTTTCCTTTTTTCCTCTCCTTTTTGCTTCCTTCCTTCTTCCTTCACTCCCTCCCTCTCTCCTTCCTTCCCTCCTTTTTTCTCTTCTTTCGTAATTTTTTTAGTACATTTCAATTATCATGCAATAAAATTGACTTTCTGTCATAGAAGTCTTTTCAATTTAGCACAAATGTAAATTCATAAAACTGTCACTATAATCAGAATAAGGAACAATTCCATAATACTAAAACACTCCCATGCTGACCTTTTTAGATATGACCATTACTCCTCCTCCTAGGCATTGACTATCTTTGGTATGTTCTTCATCAGTAGAATTTAGCCTTTTCCAAGTGGAATCACATGGTATGTAAACTTTTGAGACTAGTTTATTTCACTAAAGCTAATTCCACTGAGATTAATTCATATTTTTGTGTGTATCAATAGCTTTTTCTTTTATTACTGAGTAGTATTGTATTACATGTATATTCCACAGTTTATCCATTTACTCACTGAAGGACATTTGGGTTGTTTCTAGATTTTGCTATTATGAATAGAGATGCTCTAAACGTTTGTGTGAAGGGTTTTGTGTGAGCATAAGTTTTCATTCCTCTTAGGCAAAGATGGGCAAACTTTGATTCACAGACCATTTGCTTATTCTTTTTTAATAGTCAGGTCAATTTTATTTTATTTGACTGTGCACTGTGCAGCTTGCAGGATCTTAGTTCCACAGCGAGGGGTCAGACCTGTCCCCCCTGCACCGGAAGTGTGGAATCTTAACCACTGGACCACCAGGGAAGTCCCCAGCTACCTATTTTTATAAAAGAAGTTTTATTGAAACTCAGCCATGTCCATATCTTAAGTATTGTCTGTAGTTGCTTTCATTGTAAAATATCAGAGTGAATTAATTTTACAGTGTTATAATACAGACCCCATTGTCTGCAAACTTGATGTATTTACTATCTGATGTTTTAAGGAAAGTTTACTGATTTCTGCTCTAGGATGAATACTTGAAAGTTGGACTCTTGGGTCACGTGATAAGCACATGTTTTGTTTGTTTTAAGAAATTGTCAAGCCATTTTCCAGAGGCTTTTACCATTTTGCATTTCCATCAGCAATATTTGAGAGTTCCTAGTGCTGTGCATGGTCTCCAGGACTTCGTATGCATGTGTTTTTTAATTTATCCATTCTAGTAGAAGTGTAGTAGAATCTCATTTTCCTGCACGTTTTTTTTTTTCTTATATTGCTTCTTTAGGTTGTTTCTCACTATTGTTTTGAGAGTTCTTCATATTTTCTGCATACCTGCATACAAGTCCTTTATCATTTATGAAATTTCTAAACATTTATCCCATTTCCATAACTTGTCTTTTCATTTTCTTAACAGGATCTTTCAAAGAGCACAATATTTTGGTTTCAAGATCACAGTTTGCCTTTATTTATTTATTTTTTTTGCTCATGTTTTGATATGATGTCAGAAAACTCTTTGCCTAACCTCAGGTCATGAAGGCTATCTTCAAAATCTTTAGAAATGTTTATATTTTTACCTTTTACATTTAAATCTTTGATTTATTTCCATTTAAGGTAATTGTTGATCTGTTTGGATTGGGCTCTACCCAGCAGTTTTTGTTCTCTTTGTTTTTTTCTTGTATTTTTCCCTTCTGTATCTTTTCTGGATTCTTTGAATACTTTTTAAAATTCCACTTTAATCTGACTTTTTTCTATATCTCTTACATATTATAATAATATATCTAAATGTGTATTATGTGTATAATATATATTATATATATATATAACTGGTTGATATAGGGATCACCATCTACTTAGAATTAATATTTTACTATTTCAAATAGAAATTTTGTACTAAATAGGTCCCTTTACGTGCCTATCTCTTCATATTATAGACATCATTTACTTCTACATACATTTTAACCCCATCAGATAATATAATTATTACTTTCTGGGTTTTAATATATTTTAGCAATCTGATATATCTAAGCAGATTTTTATGATTTGGGTTGTTTTTATTTATTTCTCTTATTACCAGTTTCCCTCTAGCATCATTTCCTTTTGAGTAGGTTGAGTTGGACAAATTCTTTTCATTTTCTAAGAATATCATTATTATACCTTCATTTATTAAAGATATTTGCACTAGATATTGAAATCTGAATTGACTTCCTTCTGGCCTCCATGGTTTCTGTTGAGAAATGTATTTTAATCTTTGCTACTCTATGTGGCATGTGTCTGTTTTCCTCTAACTGATTTATGAAGTTTTCTTTTTAATATTCGGTAGTTTGGTTATGATATATTTAAGTGTGGATTTCTTTGAGTTTATCCTCTCTGTGGTTTTTCTGAGCTTCTTGAATTTGTAAGTTTGTATCATTTTACCTAATTTGGCAAGTTTTCAGCCATTATTTTTCCAAATATTTTTTTCAATCAACGTTTTTTCTCATTTTCTTCTGGGTCTCTGTCAACATGAATATAAAATCTTTTGGTGTTGTCCTACATGTCCCTGTGGCTCCATTAATTTTATTTAATTTTTTCCTTCTGTATTATTATGATTAGATGGTTTCTGTGTACTCACTACAATCAGGATATTAAACACTTCTATTAATGCAAAAATTCCCTTATATTGTTAACCCATAGCAAAACTTGCTCTGATCTTCATTACTACAATTTTTCATTTTATGAAATGTCAAATAAATGAAGTCATGTAACCTTTTGAGATCAGCTTCTTTCCTTAGCAATGCCTTTTAGATTCATCTCTTTTTTCATTTCTGAGTAGTATTTTGTTGTATGGATAATATTTTATTTATACATTCATCTACTGGAGGACATTAAGGTTATTTCCAGTTTTGGTGATTATGAATAATACTGCTCAGTAGAGGTTTTTATGTGAATTTAAACTTTCTTTTTTCTAGAGTAAAAACCAGAAGTGAGGTGGGTGGGTCATATGATAAAAATATGTTTAAATTTCTAATAAACTGCCAAGTTGTTTACAAGAGTGACCATGCCAATTTGCATTCCCAACAGCAGTGAATGAGAGTAACTGATAGTATTTTAGTGAATTAATTTCTGATAATCATTTGATTTTAGACCTAGTATCGGGCACCCAAGATGGACGGGTCATGATGGAGAGTTCTGACAAAACGTGGTCCACTGGAGAAGGGAATGGCAAACCACTTCAGTATTTTTGCCTTGAGAACCCCATGAAAAGTATGAAAAGGCAAAAAGATAGGACCCTGAAAGATGAACTCCCCAGGTCAGTAGGTGCCCAATATGCTACTGGAGATCAGTGGAAAATAACTCCAAAAAGAACGAACAGACGGAGTCAAAGCAAAAACAAACCCAGCTGTGTGAATGTGACTGGTGATGGAAGTACAGTCCGATGCTGTAAAGAACAGTATTGCATAGGAATCTGGAATGTTAGGTCCATAAATCAAGGTAATATGGAAGTGGTCGAACAGGAGATAGCAAGAGCGAGCATCGACATTTTAGGAATCAGTGAACTAAAATGGACGGAAATGGGTGAATTTAACTCAGATGACCATTATATATACTGCTGTGGGCAGGAATCCCTTGGAAGAAATGGAGAAGCCATCACAGTCAACAAAAGAGTCTGAAATGCAGTACTTGGATGCAATCTCAAAAACGACAGAATGATCTCTGTCTGTTTCCAATGCAAACCATTCACTATCACAGTAATCCAAGTCTGTGCCCCGACCAGTAATGCTAAAAAAGCTGAAGCTGAACACTTCTATGAAGACCTGCAACGCATTCTAGAACTAACACCCCAAAAAGATGTCCTTTTCATTATAGAGGACTGGAATGCAAAAGTAGGAAGTCAAGAAATACCTGGAGTAATGGGGAAATTTGGCCTTGGAGTAAAGAATGAAGCAGGGCAAAGGCCAACAGAGTTTTGCCAAGAGAACACACTGGTCATAGCAAACACCCTCTTCCAACAACACAAGAGAAGACTCTACGCATGAACATCACCAGATGGTCAGTGTTGAAATCAGATTGATTATATTCTTTGCAGCCAAAGATGCTCTATACAGTCAGCAGTAACAAGACATGGAGCTGACTGTGGCTCAGATCATGAACTCTTTACTGCCAAATTCAGACTTAAGTTGAAAAAACTAGGGAAAACCACTAGACCATTCAGTGATTTGACCTAAATCAAATCCCCTACGAGTATACAGTGGAAGTGATGAATAGATTCAAGGGATTAGATCTGATGGAGAGAGTGCCTGAAAAACTATGGACAGAGTTTTGTGACATTGTACTGGAGGGAGTGATCAAGACCATCCCCAAGAAAAAGAAATGCAAAAAGGCAAAATGATTGTCTGAGGAGGACTTACAAACAGCTATGAAAAGAAGTGAAGCGAAAGGCAAAAGAGAAAAGGAAAGATATCAGCATCTGAATGCAGAGTTCCAAAGAATAACAAGGAGAGATAAGAAAGCTTTCCTAAGTAATCAATGCAAAGAAATAGAGGAAGACAATAGAATGGGAAAGACTAGAGATCTCTTTAAGAAAATTAGAGATACCAAGGGAGCACTTCATGCAAAGATGAGCACAATAAAGGACAGAAATGGTATGGACCTAACAGAAGCAGAAGATATTAATAAGAGGTGGCAAGAATACACAGGAAAACCATACAAAAAAGATCTTCATGACACAGATAACCACGATGGTGTGATCACTCACCTAGAGCCAGACATCCTAAAATGTGAAGTCAAGTGGGCCTTACGAAGCATCACTATGAACAAAGCTAGTGGAGGTGATGGAATTCCAGTTGAGTTATTTCAAATCCTAAAAGATGATGCTGTGAAAGTGCCACACTCAGTATGCCTGCAAATTTGGAAAACTCAGCAGTGGCCACAGGACTGGAAAAGGTCAGTTTTCATTCCAATCCCAAAGAAAGGCAATGCCAAAGAATGTTCAAACTACCACACAATTGCAGTCATCTCACACATTAGCAAAGTAATGCTCAAAATTCTCCAAGCCAGGCTTCAACAATACGGGAACCATGAACTTCCAGATGTTCAAGCTGGATTTGGAAAAGGCTGAGAAACCAGAAATCAAATTGCCAACATCCGTTGGATCATCGAAAAAGCAAGGGAGTTCCAGAAAAACATCTACTTCTGCTTTATTGACTTGCCAAAGCCTTTGACTTTGTGGATCACAACAAACTGTGAAAAATTCTTCAAGAGATGGGAATACCAGACCACCTTACCTGCCTCCTGAGAAATCTGGATGTGGGTCAAGAAGCTACAGTTAGAACTGGACATGGAACAATAGACTGATTCCTAATAGGAAAGGAAGTACATCAAGCCTGTATATTGTCACCCTGCTTATTTAACTTATACGCAGAGTACATCATGAGAAATGCTGGACTGGATGAAGCACAAGCTGAAATCAAGATTGCCAGGAGAAATATCAATAACCTCAGATATGCAGATGACACCACCCTTATGGCAGAAAGCAAAGAAGAACTAAAGAGCCTCTTGATGAAAATGAAAGAAGAGAGTGGAAAAGTTGGCTTAAAACACAACATTCAGAAAACTAAGATCATGGCATCTGGTCCCATTACTTCAGGTCAAATAGTGGGGACCAGTGGAAACAGTGACAGACTTTATTTTTTGGGCTCCAAAATCACTGCAGATGGTGACTGCAGCCATGAAATTAAAAGATGCTTGCTCCTTGGAAGATAAGTTATGACCAACCTAGACAGCTTATTAAAAAGCAGAGACATTACTTTGCCAACAAAGATCCCTGTAGTCAAAGCCGTGTTTTTTCCAGTAGTCCTGTATGGATGTCAGAGTTAGACTAGAAAGAAAGCTGAGCACCAAAGAACTGATGCTTTTGAACTGTGGTGTTGGAAAAGACTCTTGAGAGTCCCTTGGACAGCAAGGAGATCCATCCAGCCCATCCTAAAGGAAATCGGTCCTGAATACTCATTGGAAGGAATGATGCTGAAGCTGAAACTCCAGTACTTTGGCTAGCTGTTGTGACAAACTGACTCATTTGAAAAGACCCTGATGCTGGAAAAGATTGAAGGCGAGAGGAGAAGGGTATGACAGAGGATGAGATGATTGGATGGCATCACTGACTCAATGCACGTGAGTTTGAGTAAGCTCCAGGAGTTGGTGATGGACAGGGAGGCCTGGTGTGCTGCAGTTCACGGGGTCACAAAGAGTCTGACATGACTGAGCAACTAACTGATTTTTTTTAAGTTTAAAATTTTTATTCCAAATTTTTCTTTGTGCTTACTTTATCCTTGCTTGAGAAAGACACATTTGGAGTTACTTTACTTTTTTGACTATTGCAGTTGCAATTGAAATGCACCACTGCCAACATTTAGTGAAGGAAGTTCATAACATCTGTTTCACATTTAGTGAAGTTTTAACTGTGCTTGGGAAAAATAGATAAAACGCAATAATTCCTACAGCTATAAGAGCCAAAACATGCATGCTCTTTTTCTCTCTCTCTCTCTCACCCACACACACACACTTTCTAAAATAGTATACTATGGATATATAAAATGGGAGTGAGGGAATTGTGACTTAATCCACTTTAAATACAGTTCTTTTAAAAAGTTATGTAACAAAACTATCTTTTTCTTTTTCTCTCTTTCTCCAAGTGTCGTGTGTGTGTGTTTAAACTTTAGGCATTGTAGTTTTTATTTTTTATTTCTTGGCTCACTCCAGCATCACATGATTGAGTGCATATTTTCTCCCTTGCTTGATGAAGATCAAAATGTCTTACCAGTTTGGCCTTGTAAGCTCTAATGAAATAACTACTGCTTTTTATAGGTTTCCCTTGATGGTTCAATGGTAAAGAATCCGCCTGCCAATGCAGGAGATTCAAGAGACTCAAGTTTAATCCCTGGGTCAGGACGATCCCCTGGAGAAGGCAATGGCAACCCATTCCAGTATTCTTGCCTGGAAATTCCCATGGAGAGAGGAGCCTGACGGACTTCAGTCCATGGGGTCGCGAAAGAGTCAGACATGACTCTGTGACTGAACAACAACAAGCACTGTTTATAAGCCTTTGTTCTTTGGAGAGTAATTTCATCTCTCAGACATTAGAAAAGTATTAATAATATTATTATTTTTATTGTCTGTCTGATATATTTTAACTACATAAGGTAACTTTTAACAGTCTACTTAGATTTAATACTTCACCACTACAGGTACTGTCTGGAAATACTTATAGCCATATAGATCTCTTTCTCTCTCTTCATGTTATAGATTTTATATGAATTACATTCATATGTATGCACTGAAAACCCCATCAGACAACGTTATAGTTTTTTACTTTTCAACCATGATTATGACTTAAGGAACTAAAAAGTGGTAGATTGTTATATTTAACCAGGTTTTTACCATTTCATTGTTCTCATAGGTACTTTGGTGTGCAACCTACAAATAGAGGTGTTCTCTTCTGTACTCATAGTACAGTGATTGACTCTATAAATTGACGTTTTTAAAAGTAATTTCTGTTTTTTTGTATTTATTTATTTGGCTGCGTCGAGTCTTAGTTGTGGCACACAGGATCTTTGTTTCTTCACTTGGGATCTTCTGTTGCAGCGCACAGACTCTCTAGTTGTGGCGTGCAGACTCAGTAGTCGCAGTGCAGGAGTACCAGAGTGTCTGCGGGGTTGGTTGCTCCATGGCATGTGGGATCTTAATTTCCCAACCAGCGATCGAACCCACCTCCTCTGTATTGCAAGGTGAATTCTTAACCACTGGACCACCAGGGAAGTCCTCATAAACTGACATTGATATAATACTTTTATCTATTTTGCCATCCATATTTCAGTTTCGTTAGTTGATCTAATAATGTCCTCTCTTGTGTTTTCTTTTCCTCTGCAGTACCTGATCTAGTCTAGGGTCAAATATTCCATGTAGTTGTCATGTCTTATAGATTTATCGTCAGCCAAACTGTTACTCGATTCTCCGCTATATCATCACTGCTTTTTTTCACCTCACAACTAATAGGCAGTCTGTGGGGAGACACTTTATGACCATGCAGATGCTACTCTTCATTAAAATTTCTGCCTATATTTAGCACCACCTGGTGATTCTTACCTGATCTGCTCTTTACTATGATTGCAAACTGATGATTTTTCAACTCCAGCACTTCACTTTACATTTCTCAATAGACATTAGACCTTGCTTAAGAAATAAATCTCCCTTCACCCTGTGTATGTGTACATATGTGTACATATCTATTTATTATAGATATTTTATCATTCTTATTTTTTTAAAGATGTATAATTCCTTACTCCTATATTTTTGAACACTTCCTTACATTTTGGCATAAAAAGACTTTCCAGTCTTAAAATATACCTCTTCTGCCCCAGAATGAAAATTTAAAAATAAATAAATACATATGTGTTGAATGTGTATTATGTACTTTGTTCCATATTAGTCTCTCATAATACAGTTGAACAATATTAGACAATGATAAGTGGTATCAGGGATAATAAAACCATGCCCTCCTCCAAGTAATCTTCCCAACCCAGGGATTGAACCCAAGTATCCTGCATTGCAGGTGGATTCTTTACTGTCTGAGCCACCAAGAAAGCCAATAATAATATAATTGAACAATATTAGATAGCGATAAGTAGTATCGGGGAAAATAAAGTGGGATGGGAAATAGGGAGTATACATGATAAGTGAGAGCTATTCACTTTTAAATAACGTGGTCAGGGAAGGCCTTATTTAAAAGATGTTGTTTTTGTTGTTCAGTCACTTAGTCATATCCAACTCTTTGCGACCCCACGGACTGCAGTACACCTGGCTTCCCTGTCCACCATCTGTTGGAGTTTACTGAAACTCATGTCCGGTGATCCCATCCAGCCATCTCATCCTTTGTCATCTCCTTCTTCTGCCTTCAATCTTTCCCAGCATCAGGGTCTTTTCTAATGAGTTGGCTGTTAGCATCAGGTGGCCAAATTATTGGAGTTTCAGCATCAGTCCTTCCAATGAATATTCAGGGCTGATTTCCTTTAGGATTGACTGGTTTGATCTCCTTACAGTCTAAGGACTCTCAAGAGTCTTCTCCAACACCACAGTTTGAAAGCATCAATTCTTTTACAAGGTGACATATGAGTAAATCAGGGAGCTAACCTTGCCTTATTGTACCTCACTGGTTATCAACTCTAGGTACTCTCTAAAAATGAATCTTATGTTGCCTTGTATTATAATCACCTAGCATGTATATATGTGTGTGTATATATATATATATATGTTATCTTTAGTTTACAAATATGTGATAACAAGGACAGTGTACTGGTATATAACACATTTCGTTGGTTTTAAACTAATGACTAACACCTCTGAATTAGGAAAAATATTTAAACTCTGTGGAGCTCTTTCTTTATCTGCAAAATGAAGGAACTGGATAAAATTATTTGCAAGCTTCTGCCCCATTCCAGAAGTTTGTATGAAGGATAACAAATCAAAGAATAAAAATATTTCTGAGAAATAATGGAACTTATTCGAGTTGGAATAATAGAACTATGAGAAGACCATCCTTAAGCTATTAATAGGTCTCTCGTTTACAGCATGGAATGAGCCAATATTTGGGGAATGCATCTCAGCAAAACTAAAGCTACAGTTTTGTATTCCTCTGGGCCACCCACTCTGCATGGAATTACTTCATCTTACAGATTGCCTATTGTTTGATATTACTTGTGGCATGAATTCCTAAACTCCTTCAGTAAGAATATGTGCCCACCACTATTTACAATACACTCAACTGATCTAGTTACAGGGACTCTTTGAGAATGAAATCTATGTGCCAGATGCCTTCTTCACTTTTTTGCTGTTATTTTTGAAAAAAACAAAAACATAAAAAGTTCTAACTGGAAGAGATTTAGGATAAAACTACTCAGATTAATCATTTTACAGGTAAGCTGAATGGTTATTACATAAGCATGCTCTTTTTTCATATGCCTGAGACGATTTTAGGTCATTTTCCAAGAATCAATTCAGTTAATCCCCATGCTGATTTCCACAAGCTACTTGCTCTATGGAGTTACTTACTATTCCAAATTTTAATAAGTTCACCAAGATTACTTTAAAAGTAGTTTCAGTGATCATTTTTTACTCAGTGATCAAGAGGTGTCCCAAATTCATCACTTTCATAGACACATCACTAGCTTCCATGAAGACTAGTTTGGTGAGATCCCTCTGAGAAGCAGTTCCAGTGTGTTCTTTAACTCATGGTTACAGAGTTATTTGCCTGAATGACCAAGTATGGAGAGAATAAACCTCTCTACTGCTTTTTATATAGTCTCAGTTCAGTTCAGTCACTCAGTCCTGTCCGACTCTACGACCCCATGAATCGCAGCACGCCAGGCCTCCATCACCAACTCCTGGAGTTCACTCAGACTTGTGTCCATCAAGTCAGTGATGCCATCCAGCCATCTCATCCTCGGTCGTCCCCTTTTCCTCCTGCCCCCATCCCTCCCAGCATCAAAGTCTTTTCCAGTGAGTCAACTCTTCGCATGAGGTGGCCAAAGTATTGGAGTTTCAGCTTTAGTATCATTCCTTCCAAAGAAATCCCAGGGCTGATCTCCTTCAGAATGGATTAGTTGGATCTCCTTGAAGTCCAAGGGACTCTCAAGAATCTTCTCCAACACCACAGTTCAAAAGCATCAGTTCTTCAGCACTCAGCTTTCTTCACAGTCCAACTCTCACATCCATACATGACTACTGGAAAAACCATAGCCTTGACTAGACGGACCTTTGTTGGCAAAGTAATATCTCTGCTTTTCAATATACTATCTAGGTTGGTCATAACTTTCCTTCCAAGGAATAAGCGTCTTTTAATTTCATGGCTGCAGTCACCATCTGCAGTGATTTTGGAGCCCCCCAAAATAGTCTGACACTGTTTCCACTGTTTCCCCATCTATTTTCTATGAAGTGGAATCAAAATGTCATAGATTTTTTTAGTTAGGCGAAAATTTATAAGTTTTCTAAAATATGTATTATACATTTATATATATATGTATACAAAAACTTTTCTGCTATGCTTGATAAAGGCTTGAGAAAGAAGATCTGAAAAAAAAAAAGATGGAGAAATTGGAGAACATAAACTGAATGAAATGGGAGCACTGAATATGAAATAGAAAAAGTGAAATGAACTAGATGAAAGTAAAAGATCATCATATAGTCCAGTTGTTTTTAAACCTGACTGTTCATTAGAAACATATCTGGAGCTCTGGAGGAAAAAAGCAATACCTGAGCGTTTGTATTTTTCAAAAAATTTCAAGGTAATTCTGATATGCGTCTGGATTTTAAAAAGTGATTCAGGGTTTTCTATTAGATCCTAGTTTTGGCAGTCAAGACATGACTAAATGACTAAGCACAGCACTGGTGGTATAGAGTTCTATTATTTTTCTGTTGACCAAACATAATATAATGGTATTGAGTAGTAGTCACATAGTCACAATAGTAGAAGATGCTTATTAGTTTTCACAATCAATAGCCAGACAAAAAATAAAAGATAATTACAACTGCAAGCCATAATTGGAACATGATTAACTTAACAATATAAAATAATGAACATATAACTTGGGGTGAGGAGTCAAGCAGAGTGATGTGGTAGGTGGAAATGCATACATGCACATGTTTTCATCCGCTCAGCCAATCTACCCCTTCGGGATTTGCATTTAATCCATTTACGTTTAAGGTATTATCGATGTGTATGATCCTATTACCATTTTCTTCATTGTTTGGGGTTTATTTTCTGTAAGTCTTTTCCTTCTCTTGTGTTCCCTGCCTAGAAAAGTTCCTTTAGCATTTGTTGTAAAGCTGGTTTGGTGGTGCTGAATTCTCTTAACTTTTGCTTGTCTGGAAAGATTTTGATTTCTGCATCATATCTGAAAGAGAGTCTTCCTGGGTAGAGTATTCTTGGTTGTAGGTTCTTCTCTTTCATCACTTTAAATATATCATGCCATTCCCTTCCAGCTTGTAGAGTTTCTGTTGAGAAATCAGCTGATAGCCTAGGGAGAATTCCCTTGTATGATATTTGTCATTTTTCCCTTGTTGCTTTTAATGTTTTATCTCTTCTTTAATTGTCAGTTTGATTCTGTGTGTCTCAGTGTGTTCCTCCTTGGGTTTATCCTTTCTGGGAATCTCTGGACTTCTTGGACTTGGTTGACTATTTCCTTTCCCTTGTTAGAAAAGTTTTCAGCTATTATCTTTTCAAATTTTTTCTCAAGTCCTTCCTCTCTCTCTTTTTCTTCTGGGACCCCTATAATCAAATGTTCGTGCATTTAATGTTGTCCCAGAGTTCTGTTAGGCTATCTTCATCTCTTTTCATTCTTTTTTCTGTATTCTGTTCTGTGGCAGTGATTTCCACCATTCTGTCCTCCCGATTGTATAGCTGTTCCTCTGCCTCAGTTATTCTGCTGTTGATTCTTTCTAGTGTATTATTCATCCCTTTTTATTTGTTCTTTAGTTCTTCTAGGTCTTTGGTAAACATTTCTTGCATCTTCTCAATCTTTGCCTCCATTCTTTTCCTGAGATCCTGAATCATCTTCACTATCATTATTCTGAATTATTTTTCTAGAAGGTTGCCTATCTCCACTTCATTAATTGTTTTTCTGAGTTTTTATCTTGTCTTTTCATCTGGGACATTAACTTTCTGCTTTTTCACTGTGATTAACTTTCTGTAGTGGGGTTTTTGTTTTAACCTCTGTGAGACTGTGCTTGTTTCTTCTGTCTGTCCTCTGATGAATGAGGCTAAGAGGCTTATGTCAGCTTCTTGATGAGAGGGACTGGTGATGGGAATAACTGGGTTTTGCTCTGGTGGGCAGGGCCTTACTCAGTAAAGCTTTAATCCAATTATCTGCTAATGGATGGGGTTGCACTCCCTCCCTGGTAGTTGTCACTCTTTGTGATCCCAAGGACTACAGAGGGCCAGACCTCCTTGTCCCTCACCATCTCCTGGAATTTGCCCAAGTTCATGTCCATTGAATCAGTAATGCCATTCAATCATCTTACCTCTGCCACCCTCTTCTCCTTTTCCTTCAATCTTTCCTGGCATTGGGGTCTTTTCTAATGAGTCAGTTCATCTGCATATCTGACATTGTTGATGTTTCTCTTAGCAGTCTTGATTTCGACTTGTAATTCATCCAGCCCTGCATATCACATGATGTACTCTGCATAGACTCTTTTGTTGACCATGATGGCTACTCCATTTCTTCTAAGGGATTCCTGCCCACAGTAGTAGATATAATGGTCATCTGAGTTAAATTCACCCATTCCAGTCCATTTTAGTTCGCTGATTCCTAGAATATCAGTGTTCACTCTTGCCATCTCCTGTTTGACCACTTCCAATTTGCCTTGATTCATGGACCTGACATTCCAGGTTCCTATGCAATATTGCTCTTTACAGCATCAGACCTTGCTTCTATCACCAGTCACATCCACAGCTGGGTGTTGTTTTTGCTTTGGTTCCTTTTCTTCATTCTTTCTGGAGTTATTTCTCTACTGATCTCCAGTAGTATATTGGGCACCTATCGACCCAGGGAGTTCCTCTTTCAGTATCCTATCATTCTGCCTTTTCATACTGTTCATGGGGTTCTCAAGGCAAGAATACTGAAGTGGTTTGCCATTCCCTTCTCCAGTGGACCACATTCTGTCAGACCTCTCCACCATGACCCGTCAGTCTGAGTGGCCCCACATGGCATGGCTTAGTTTCATTGAGTTAGACAAGGCTGTGGTCCTTGTGATCAGATTGGCTAGTTTTCTTTGATTATGGTTTCAGTGTGTCTGCCCTCTGATGCTCTCTCACAACACTTACTTGGGTTTCTCTTACCTTGGACATGGGGTATCTCTTCACGGCTGCTCCAGCGAAGCGCAGCCGCTGCACCTTACCTTGGACAAGGGGTATGTCCTCACGGCTTGCCCCTCCTGACCTTAAACGTGGAGTAGCTCCTCTCGGCCCTCCTGCTACCATGCAGCCGCAGCTCCTTGGACGTGGGGTTGTTCCTCTCGGCCCCCTCCCCTGACCTCAAGCCTGTGGTAGCTTCTCTTGGCCGCCGCCCCTTACCTCAGGAGTGCAGGAGCTCCTCTCGGCCGCCACCCCTGACTTCAAACGTGGGGTAGCTCTTCTCGGCCACTGCCCCTGACTTCAGACCTGGGGTCGCTCCTCTTGGCCACCGCCCCTGACTTCGGACTTCAGTCTCAAAAACAACAGAATGATCTCTCTTCATTTCCAAGGCAAGCCATTCAATATCACAATAATCCAAGCCTATTCCCCAACCAGTAATGCTGAAGAAGCTGAAGTAGAATGGTTCTGTGAAGAACTACAAGAACTTTTAGAACTAACACCCAAAAAAGATGTCCTTTTCATTAGAGGGGACTGGAATGCAAAAGTAGGAAGTCAAGAAACACCTGGAGTAACAGGCAAATTTAGCTTTGGAGTACGAAATGAAGCAGGGCAAAGGCTAATAGCATTTTGCCAAGAGAATGCACTGGTCATAGCAAACACCCTCTTCCAACAACACAAGAGAAGACTCTACACATGAACATCACCAGATGGTCAACACCAAAATCAGACTAATTATATTCTTTGCAGCCAAAGATGGAGAAGCTCTATACAGTCAGCAAAAACAAGACCGGGAGCTGACTGTGGCTCAGATCATGAACTCCTTATTGCCAAATTCAGACTTAAATTGAAGAAAGGAGGGAAAACCAATAGACCATTCAGGTATGACCTAAATCAAATCCCTTATGATTATACAGTGGAAGTGAGAAATAGATTTAAGGGATTGGATCTGATAGAGTGCCTGATGAACTATGGATGGAGGTTCGTGACATTGTACAGGAGACAGGGATCAAGACCATCCCAATGGAAAAGAAGTGCAAAAGAGCAAAATGGCTGTCTGGGGAGGCCTTATGAATAGCTGTGAAAAGAAGAGAAATGAAAAGCAAAGGAGAAAAGGAAAGATCTAAGCATCTGAATGCAGAGTTCCAAAGAACAGGAAGGAGAGATAAGAAAGCCTTCTTCAGCGAACACTGCAAAGAAACAGAGGAAAACAACAGAATGAGAAAGACTAGAGATCTCTTCAAGAAAATGAGAGATACCAAGGGAACATTTTATACAAAGATGGGATTAATAAAGGACAGAAATGGTATGGACCTAACAGAAGCAGAAGATATTAAGAAGAGGTGGCAAGAATACACAGAAGAACTGTACAAAACTTCAAGACCAAGATAATCATGAGGTGTGATCACTCACCTAGAGCCAGACATCCTGGAATGTGAAGTCAAATGTGCCTTAGGAAGCATCACTGCAAACAAAGCTAGTGGAGGTGATGGAATTCCAGTTGAGCTATTTCACATCCTGAAAGATGATGCTGTGAAAGTGCTGCACTCAATATGCCAGCAAATTTGGAAAACTCAGCAGTGGCCACAGGACTGGAAAAGGTCAGTTTTCATTCCAATCGTGAAGAAAGGCAGTGCCAAAGAATGCTCAAACTACTACACAATTGCACTCATCTCACATGCTAGTAAAGTAATGCTCAAAATTCTCCAAGCCAGGCTTCAGCAATGTGTGAACTGTAAATTTCCAGATGTTCAAGCTGGAAAAGGCAGAGGAACCAGAGATCAAATTGTCAACATCTGCTGGATCATGGAAAAAGGAAGAGAGTTCCAGAAAAACATCTATTTCTGCTTTATTGACTATGCCAAAGCCTTTGACTGTGTGAATCACAATGAAGTGTGGAAAATTCTGAAAGACATGGGAATGCCAGACCACCTGACCTGCCTCTTGACAAACCTATATGCAGGACATGAAGCAACAGTTAGAACTGGACATGGAACAACAGAGTGGTTCTGAATAGGAAAAGGAGTACATCAAGGTTGTATATTGTCACCCTGCTTATATGCAGAGTACATCATGAGAAACGCTGGGCTGGAAGAAGCACAAGCTGGAATCAAGATTGCCGGGAGAAATATCAATAACCTCAGATATCCACATGATTCCACCCTTATGGCAGGAAGTGAAAAGAAACTAAAAATCCTCTTGATGAAAGTTAAAGAGGAGAGCAAAAAAGTTGGCTTAAAGCTCAACATTCAGAAAACGAAGATCATGGCATCTGGTCCCATCACTGCATGGGAAACAGATGGGGAAACAGTGGAAACAGTGTCAGACTTTATTTTTTTGGGTTCCAAAATCACTGCACATGGTGATTGCAGCCATGAAATTAAAAGATGCTTACTCCTTGGAAGAAAAGTTATGACCAACCTAGATAGCATATTGAAAGCAGAGACATTACTTTGCCAACAAAGTCTTTCTAGTCAAGGCTTTGGTTTTTCCAGTGGTCATGTATGAATGTGAGAGTTGGACTGTGAAGAAAGCTGAGCGCTGAAGAATCGATGCTTTTGAAATGTGGTGTTGGAAAAGACTCTTGAGAGTCCCTTGGATTGCATGGAGATCCAGCCAGTCCATTCTAAAGGAGATCAGTCCTGGGTGTTCACTGGAGGGACTGATGTTGAAGCTGAAACTCCTATACTTTGGCCACCTCATGCAAAGAGCTGACTTATTGGAAAAGACTCTGATGCTGGGAGGGATTGGGGGCAGGAGGAGGAGGGGATGACAGAGGATGAGATGGCTGGACGGCATCACCAACTCGATTGACATGAGTTTGAGTGAGCTCTGGAAGATGGTGATGGACAGGGAGGCCTGGCATGCTGGGATTCATGGGGTCATGGAGAGTCAGACACGGCTGAGCAACTGAACTGAACTTAATACAGTGGATGGTACATAGTAGGACTTCAGCCTAAGGAATAAATGAACAAGTGAATTGGCACTGTCCTAATCTCATCTCTGATCTTTTCCTCTTCACTTTTCTCCTCCTACTCCTCACTCTAGCCATTCTGAATACCTTGCAATTCTTTGAACACAGTGTTCTCTTAACGAGGACCAGTCTTTGCCTGTACACCTCTCCTGTGTGCTTCCCCAGTAATGGAAAGTAATGTCATGCCTACTGTGTAGTAGGTATTGTTGTACAACTGAATTCATGGGGTCGCAAAGAGTCAGACTCAACTGAGCGACTGAACTGAACTGAACTGATCTCTGCATAGAGTTAAATAAACAGGGTGCTAGTGTATAACCTTGTCATACTCCTTTCCCAGTTTGAACCAGTTGATTGTTCCATGTCTGGTTCTAACTGTTGCTTCTTGACTTGCATCATGTTTCTCAGGAAACAGGTAAGGTGGTCTTGTATTACTATCAGTTTAAGAGTTTTCTGTAGTTTGTTGAGATCTGCACAGTCAAAGGCTTTAGCATAGTCAATGAAGCAGAAGTAGATGTTTTTCTAGAATTCCCTTGTTTTCTCTGTGATCCAGTGGATGTTGGCAATTTGATCTCTGTTCCTCTGCCTTTTCTAAATCCAGCTTATACATCTGGAAGTTCTCAGTTCATGTACTGTTGAAGCCTAACTTGAATGATTTTGAGCATTACCTTGCTTAGCACATGGAATGAGCACAATTTGTGCTCATAAATGTCCTCACCATAGAAGTACTATACAGTAGTTTGAATATTCTTTGGCATTATGTCTCTTTGGGATTGGAGTGAAAACTGACCTGTTCCAGTCCTGTCGCCACTGCTGAGTTTTACATATTTGCTGGCATATTGAGTGCATCACTTTTACAGCATCATCTTTTAGGATTTGAAATAGCTCAGCTGGAATTCCATCACCTTCACTAGTTTTGTTTGCAGTAATGCTTCCTAAGGCCCACTTGACTTCACACCTCAGGATGTCCGGCTCTAGTTGAGTGACCGTGCCATAGAATTTTCCCAGTCGTTAAGACTTTTTTTGTATAGTTCTTCCGTGTATCCTTGCCACCTCTTCTTAATCTCTTCTTCTTCTGTTAGGTTCTTACCATTTCTGTCCTTTTTTGTGCCCGTCCTTGCATGAAATAATGACTAGGAACTAGTAACTAAGATCAGATATATTCTTTACTATACCACAGATCATCAAATGAGGTATCAAGGAGGATGTGCCATTTGTGTGATAGCTTGAAAGATGGGTAGAATTTAAATATTTAAAAATGGAGAAAAGTGAATTCCAGTCTGAGAAATCACACAGGGGGACATACTCAGAAATGCAGAGTTTGGTATATAGAAATATATCAAGCAAGTAGTGTCAGGTCTGTAAAAAGCAATAATAAGATAAAGCCAGATTGGGGGGGGGGTTCCTTTAATGATATTTATTAATCATAGAACCTTTTATTTCTACAGAGTAGAAGAAAAAAGAGATCTGCTTATGTTTTTCCAAAGCCTACGCTTCTTTGTGGAGTGGTGTGACTATCGTAAGCGCACATTTAAACATTTCAAGGTAGAGTCTAAAACCTTTCAATTTAAACATATATGGAAAGTGAAGCTGATGTCAATTTGGGGATTTAAGATAACATTGTTATAGTTTTCAAACAATAGAAAATATTTTTATTGGCTTCTGGAATTTGCATTTATTTGCAATAAATAGAGGAGGAATGCTTCTGTACAAGTCAGTGAACCATTTTCATTGAAAGAAAAATAATTACAATCATATTTATTTTATAATATACATTTTGAAAAATTAATCTGTCAAGGATACTTGAAGTAAAATGCCAAATGCTAGTAAAGAATATAAGCATAGAAGCCTTATAATGTCATAATGTAATCTTTACATCCTGAATCACTCTCTGAATTTAAGCTTCTTACTTATTATTTCACATTTAACTATTGAGGTCTGATTCTTATAAAGTAATGCTTTTTAGGTCTGATGCAGATACATTCAAAGATATTTTTAAAACTCCCTGTTTTTGTTTCTCATGGCTAGAATTATGTTTGGCTATGTTGTAATCCTCTGACTCATGCTTAGTTGGATAGGATCAAATTATTGACAGCAGGGATTCACACAGAAATCAGTTCTGAAAGAGTTCACATGAATAATATGGCAAGGTTCAGGCTTCCTCAAAATCCTGAGTCATGACTTTTGTCGTGACTATTGTTTTTATGACTGGTGCTAACACTTGTTTATTTTGGGTTCCTTTTTTAAATCTTAGTCATCATCATTTGCATTTTATTTGGTTGAGCTAATCTGTCAGGCACAGAATTTTCTTTAGAATGAAGCATGCCGGTATCTGTAGTGTGCTGTGGTCCCTTGAGGAGTTCTCAGGATTATGTTTACTTGCAGGTGCCCTTGAACAAGAACAGTTAAATAGCTCTTCTTCAGAATTGGTAAAATAGAGTAATGATTGAGGAGCATGCTGGCAGTTATAATAAATCATATCATATGGCCATTTACTTATACATTAGGATGAGTTGTGGGAAATGTGAGCACTAGTTCCATTTTTAAGCTGATTTTCCTCAATGTGTTTTTAAGGCAAGTGTAGAAGTATAATTGGTGTGCTTTTCCTGTAGCAGATAAAGTGCTTATTTGAGCTGGTCTTTGCTGGTGACAAAGTCGTTAGAATGGAAAGAAACAGTCACATGGTTGTGCAGTCATCACCAGTGTTTACAGAATGTTTTATTCATCCCAAACTGAAAACCTTGTCCCCATTAAACACTTAATTTGTCATTCTTCTGTTGCCCAGCTTCTGGGAACCATCATTCTATTTTCCATTTCTGTGAATTTGACTATGGATCTTGTTCAAGCAGAATCATAAAATTTGTTCTTTTTGCCAGATTATTTCACTTAACATACTGTCCTCAAGATTTATTTATATTGTACCATGTGTCAAAATTTCATTCCTTTTAACCCTGGATACTATTCTGTTATATGTACTTACCAAATTTTGTTTATTCATTCAGCTTTTAATAGACACTTAATTGTTTTCACCTTTTGGCTATTGTGAATAGTCCTTCTCAAGTCATTGGTGTACAAATATCTATGCAAGTCTCAATTTTAATTCTTTTAAGTATACATACCTATAAGTGGAATTGCTGGATTGTATGGTAATTCTTTCTTTCGGCTTGTACCACTTTACATCCCCAACAGCAGGGCATGAGGCGTCCAGTTTCTTCACATTTGCCAACATTCCTTATTTTCTGGGTTTTTGTTTTGTTTTTTGTAGCCAAACTGTTGGATGTGACTTAATATCTCTTTCTGGCTTTGATTTGCATTTCCTTCCCTAATGATTAGTGACCTTGAGTATCTTTTCATGTGCTAATTGTCCATTTGTATTTCTTCTTTGGAGCAATGCCTATTCAAATGCTTTGTCCCTTTTTGCATCAGGATTTTTGTTGTTGAGTTGTAGATATTTTTTATATATTTACCTCATCAAATATGATTGGCACATATTTTCTTCCATTCACTGAATTGTCTTTTCATTTTCTTGATAGTGTTCTTTGATGTATACAAATTTTTAATTTTGAAGTCCAATTTAGCTGTTTTCTTTTTTATCCTGTGCTTTTGGTATCATATCCAGGAAATTGTTGCCAAATTCAGAATCATACAGAATTTTCTCCTTATCTTTAGTAGGAGTTTTATAGATTAGCTCTTAAGTTTAGGTATTTAATTCAGTTTGAGTTAATTTTTGTGTATGTTGTAAGCCTGCAGTCCAACTTCATTCTTATACACGTGAATATATCCAGTTTTCCTAGCACCACTTGTTGAAGAGACTGTCTTTTCCTAACTGAGTGGTCTTGATGCCTTTTTCAAAAATCGTTTGATTGTACATGCAAAGTTTTGTTTCTGGTCTCACGATTCTTTTCCATTGATCTATATGTCTGTCCTTATGCCAGTATCACACTTTTAATTACTGTAGCTTTGTAGTTACATTTTGAAATGAGAAAGTGTAGAATCCTCCAGTCTTGTTCTTTCTTTCAAATTTCTTTTGACTATTTGGAATCCCTTGAGATTCCATATGAATTTTGGTGGGTTTTCCCAGTTCTTGAAAATATTACATTGAGATTTTGATAAGGATTGTTTTGAATCTATAAATTGTTTTGGATAGTGTTGACATACTAACTTTTCCATCTTTCATTCATGAACACAAGCTGTCCTTCTATTTATGCATATCTTCTTTAGTTTCTTTCAGGAATGTTTATAGGGTAAAATATTTAAAATTTTAATCCTCTGTTTCTTTCATTATCAGTGTCAAAAATAAAGCATTATCTATTTAAGATAATGGAAATGAGCATATTTTTTACTTTTATTACTTTATTATGAAATGAAAAAACACCAATAATATTTGTTCTGGAAATAGGATAGAGACCAACTTGATTCTAATTTATAATTGATGTTGGAAACAATGTTGGTAATTTTTATATACACACTTCAAACTTTTATTTCTAAAGCAGTGATAATTTTATATGCAACCACAAAAAAGTGTGGAAGCTAAGAATTTTGAATGGGGTTTGGACAAGAGGAAAGTAATTTCAGGAATTTCAGTCTGGCAGCAGTGCCATTATAAATCATCACTATTAGATTAGAGATTAATTCTTATCTTTAAACATATCAGTTAATCATGGATCTTTAGAAAATGTTGCTGAGATGCTTTCTTATGAATATGTGGCCTATTTTCATGAACATGAATATATCTGGGTGGTTGGGAAGGTGGTGTGCAATAGTAATGCCACAGAATTTGCTTTGTGTTCATATCTTATATTTGGATAAATTTATTGATAAGATTCATTCCTATAGTATAAAAAATATTTTGCAGGTATATCATAACTGAAAGACTTTACAGTGGAGAACTTTATGGTTATATTCTGAGAAACAGAGTGGACTTTCAGTTTTTTTAATAAGCATACTGATTTTGATGTGCTTAGCTTCCTAAAATGTTTTGTGGTAGACTTAGAATCTTGATTATTTAGAGTAAATAAATTTTTATACTACTTAACTAAAGCTTTTAATTGTGTAACCACAAAACAGAATAATTGAGCATTACTATATTAGCTGCTTGTTAAGAGAGTAAAATTATGCTTTATTTGGAAAGTTTTGCTTAGGTATAAGACTATACCCTATTTCTCAGGCTAAGTAAAAATATAGTAGCTGCCTTAAAAGAAAGAAAACAGAGTTCCTACTTCATAATGAATAATGTATAAATCATAAAAGAAAGAAAAGTGAGAGATCCTTAGAAATATTCAGCTTTCCAAAGTCTTTGGAACATATGCCTTAAAAGCTTTAGGGATCAAGTGGAAGCCAGGAAAGACAGTGGAAAGTTTCTTGGACTTATCTTTTAACTTTGTAACACTTCTTAATTTGGGGTATTTATATAAAAACATACCCCTACTCTATTACGAACTACAGGGATTTTGTAATTCTGTTCAAATATTTTCACATTTCTGTTTTGAACTTAGAGATTCAATCTTACTTTTTACTTGTTGTTATATATAAGACTATTTTTTAACATCCTGCTTAAAGCATAAGTTCCTTCAATAGTCAGATACAAAATTAATATTAAATATTTATGCTCCTTTAAACATTGTTGAGACAGATTATAAGTATGTGTGTACTTTAGCTATGCTGCATTGATGGTGGTTAAATGTATGACCCTACAGGCAATCTTTTTAAGCAGATAAAACTGTTGGGATGTTTTCCCAGGATGATGGGGTTGCCCTCCAAGCGTATCTCTTCAATGCGGTCCCGAATATAACTGGTGTCATTAGCCTTGCAGAATGTATCATCTGTAATTGAAGTTATGTTGTTAAACTGGAAAACAAAAGGGAAAAATTGTTCATAAACTCCAAATCATTCTTTTGTATGCTGTGTAATGAGGTCTGGCAGAATATTTTATCTGTCGATAAAAAGTGATTTTTTAAAATACTCTACATACTGTATATCCATCTTCATGGTGATAAAAAACCCAGTCTGAGCAATCTGAGCCTCCCTTTTTAAAGTCTACAGTATTACTTTGAAGGAACAGACTACTTGCTTTTTCTAAGAATAAAACTCATGTATGTAACAAATTTCTGAGTACAAATAAGATTATACTAGCTGGAAAATGTATCCTGTTGTAGAGTGTCAACTCAAAATGGGTACTGTGTCCTTGAATGTACTTTAAAAAAGTAAAAAGGACAAATAAGAATTCTTGTGATGGTGAAAGACCACTTTTAGTTTCTTTTTATTCCCTCTTCACTTTTCTATTACCTTTGATCTTGGACAATAAAGTCAGCTGGGAAGTCTCCAAAAGCAAGTGTTTACTGCTATTTGGAGAAAGAAACATAAACCACAGGTCTTAGTGTCCCCTAACTTCAAGTCCACATGTCAGATTAACTAGAAGATGCCAGGTACACACCTGGAGACAAGCCATTCTATAAGAGCAGACCTCATACCTGGTGTTACTACTGATCCTTTGGTTTTGCTCTGAATAGAATTGTGGTTTCTGGGCAAGAGAGAGCATTTGACTAAATATTAATTATTTTGATGGGCAACATTTACATATAAGGAAGTGAATTTCCTAATGAATTGTAAGATTGACCCATAGTAATTTGAATTAAAGTCTGATACTATGAAAGGAGCAATCATACCTGAAGATGAATTACACGCAGACTTTCTGGTAAATTAAGAGGCACAGATTCCAAAGCATTGTGATCCAAGTAGAGGAAGGAGAGGTTATTCAGTTTCTGTAAAAGAAAGGTGCTTTTGCTTGAGTTGACACCTGAGATCAGTGCATTTCTTCACGATTCAAGATATATACACATATATATAAGTATGCATATGTATAAATACATAGATATAGACATGTACCAATACTATTAATTATTGGTATGGTAGTTTTTGATTTGGTGGGATTTTTTGTTTGTTGTTTTGGTTTTACAAGTAGTGTATTTCGGTCCTTTACAAAGGGCAGTAGAACCCTAATGCATCCCCATGTCTGTCTACTCATCTCACATCTGAATATCCAGTCATAGCCAACCTCAGCCCTCATTTCAATTTGTGGGGCTCTTTAAATTTGTCTTTGGAATAGGTGATGATGTTAATGCTTATGCAGGGTTGTATTTGGATCCTGGTACTTCTATAACCCCTCTTGAACCTCCAGAATTTTCCATTTCAGCTCCACTAACTTGTAGTAGAATGAATATTCCTAAGAGATGTGTGTGCTTGTTAGTAAGATATCTTCCAAACCAATGTATTAAATACATGGCTGGGTATGGTGTTTTTTTACCCTCCTAAGGGGTCTACATTAGATTACTCTTCATAAATCAATAACCCATTATTGTGTATAATTCTGTAGTTTCAAGATACAGTTTCCCCTAACAGTAATGTTTTACCTTACTTTTTATATACATCCTGTGACAGAATTTGGATTCTTTTTTTTTTTTTGGATTATTTTGTTGTTATTTTAATCCTTTCTTAAGCATCCTACGTGTATGCTTGGTCACTCAGTCATGTCCAATTCTGTGTGACCCATGGAACCCACCAGGCTCCTCTGTCCATGGGATTTTCCGGCAAGAATACTGAAGTGAGTTGCCATTTCTTATACCAGGAGATCTTCCTGAACCAGGGATCCAACCCAAGTCTCCTGCTTTGGCGGGTAGATTCTTTACCACTGTGCCACCTAGGAAGCCCTGTTAAGTATCCTATGATCCATTATATAAGAATCAAATTCCTGTCTTCCCCAGTGGACCTCTTTACATGGATCAGAGTGACTTGATTTTACCAGCAGCTTTTGCAGCCTTGGGCATTAAGCAAAACTGGAAAATAACTGACTTTATCATTCTGATGCCAGTTTGTCATGAATCCCTTCTGTAATCCATGTGTAAAATATTCAAATACTTCTTTTGTAAATGTTGACCAGCTCCTGTAGGTCTTTAACAAATTGTGTATCTTCAAATTGCAAGCATTTTGTTTGTTTGTTTTTAAAGTAAGTCCAGTTTCTGAAAGTCCCCTAAGAATCCTTAACTTCTGAGGAACTGTTAGGAATTGTCAAAAGGAGCTACAATCCTGTATTTTGAGCAAGGTCTTCTGTTGCTAACCAGTAGCATGATTATCTCAGCCTTTTATCTGGGGCTTCTTCCAGGACTGGGAATGAGTACCTCAGATCTATGGAAGTCCTGGGCTGAGGTGATTACTTCTCTGTAGACTGCATTTTGAGACAACCTGGCTACCTAAATCAAAGTAAATCACCTTCCCCTTTTCCTGAGCATTTATTTTCTTGAATGACTAAATTAAGAAATATATTTAATTTTTACTACATACAGAATTTTGTATTAGGTGCCATCATGGAATTCAAAAGAATATCTCCCTACAGAATTCTATTGTCTAATACTTTTAAGTATTAAAAATAAAATTCAGTCTTTAGAGCATGATTTTTCTGGTGTTTATGAATTACTAATACTGTAGGGAAGAAAAAACACAGGAAAACTCCCATTTTGAGGTTTTGGAGACTCTTGGTACCATGAGTCTTTGTCTATGAAAGAAAGTGAAAATGAAGTCACTCAGTCGTGTCCGACTCTTTGCAACCCCATGGACTGTAGCCCACCAGGCTCCTCCGTCCATGGGATTCTCCAGGCAAGAATACTGGAGTGGGGTGCCATTTCCTTCTCCAGGGGAATCTTCCCAACCCAGGGATCAAACCTGGGTCTCCCGCATTGCAGGCAGACGCTTTAACCTCTGAACTACCAGGGAAGCCCGTCTTTGTCTGTATAAATAAATATTTGCTGTGTGAACAAAGGAAAGAGATGTGACACCAGGTAGTCCCATGAAACAAAGTAAAGTTATTTTAAGTGAGGTATACAGACATAAGCTAGACTTGAATAAGCCTAATAATATCACTATTTATTATGTAATAGTTTTAAAACAAAATTCTAGGCTATAGTTTCTTCTTCTTTTATCATGTTATTATTGGCTGTATAACAATGATGCTATATTGTGCTCAGTCATAGGATAAAATACTTACTTTGAATGTATTTGCTTTGATTCCTCTACTCTTGATTTTGTTATATTTTGCATTAAATAAAGTAAGCTTGGGAGGGAGAACTGGAAGCTTCAGTAGTTGATTTTCAGCTAGTGTAAGTTCTTCTAACAGAGAAAGTTTTGAAAAAGTACCATCTTCTATGTCTTCAATCAAATTTCCCGTAAAATCGAGTCGTCTTAAGTTAGCTTGAAGGAAAAATATACAAACAATACATAAAAAATTTTTTTTAAATACATGAAGTTAAATTCTTAATTGCGTGGACTGAGGAAAACCATTTATTTAACAGGTAATTCAAATTTCTTTTATTTTTAGTGCTTTGCAGAACATGTACAATTAATAGCTCAGTAAGTTTTATTGAATGAATACTCAGCATATACTCAGTGCTTGACACTGATGGCGTTTCTCACTGGAGTTCTAGAATTTCAGGTTTGGAAGGGAACTCTTAGTTAATAGAGTCCTTCCATCCTTTTTTGTTTGAATTCTCAGTATGCTCAAGTAATTTGAAAGAAATTCTTTGTTGCAAATTATGGAAAGCAAGCATTATGTTTGATTGAATAGAATCATGTAAATATTTTTTAATTTCTTGCCATCCTGTTGCATTGTGATTATGGGTTTGTTTTGTTTGTATTAGTTGCTCAGTTGTGTCTGACTCTTTGCAACTCTATAAACAAACTGTAGCCCACCAGGCTCCTCTCCTCTGTCCCTGGCATCCTGTCCAGGCAAGAATACTGGAATGGGTTGCCATTCCCTTCTCCAGGGGATCTTCCTGACCCAGGGATTGAACTCAGGTCCTCCTATGTTGCAGGCAGATACTTTACCATCTTAGCCACCAGGGAAGCCCCTGTGATTGTGGGTATGTTATCTTAATCTCTTCACGCCTTATTGCTTAAAAACAACAAAGGCAAAAATGTTCCCTTATTTGTTAACGTGGTACATATTGAGAGAGAAATTCAAGAAGTGTGTGTATGTATGCATCACTTTTGTTCTGTCTAGGATGATTAGGAGATATGGTCACTTCTCACTATTTAAGGTAGTCATCTATAAAGTCGACACAAATGCTGAATTAGTGAATATGGAACCATTGCTCCTAGGCAATATACGGATTCGAGCCTTTCATCACACATTTTCATCAGCCAATCAGAAAATTTTATGTGTGTTTCTTTTTTAAAGGCATCTTATTTAGTATATATTGTTGCTACATTAGTATTAAACTCACGGCCAACAGCACTGTAACTCACTTAAATGAAGACTACTTAACATGTATTTTCTCTGGAAGGCACATCACAGCTTCTTGCAGTTAGGAACAATATACAGCACTTCAGCACTATATTTAGTGTATGTTTCAAACCGCAAAAAAGCCAAAAAATGAAAAGTGAAAAATATTGCACTAAGTAGACTGTAAACGAGGTACTTGTTTAAAGCTGAAATAAAGGACAAAACATCTTGTTCTACCTCACCTGGATGACTCACATTTTTTGCCACTGTACACATGCCTGTGACTAACCCTGAAAGTGCCAGAAGTATTTATTTTGGGGTTACAAATAAATTTTATAAAGTAGGTGAGTTTGAAAACATAAAATCCACAAATAATGAGAAACAACTGTATTCAATCAGTTGGAAACTACCAGCGACAGCATGAATTCAGTATGGTTAATCTCGTAAATGTGTAGTGGAGCCAGTGTGCATTTCTTGGTATAATTTTCTTCAGAAGCCCTCGACAAGATTGGAATATAGAAAATTTTTCTGGGATGAGTGATCCAGGACTTGGACTTGACTGCAGAAGTAGTTGCTGTGTGTGGCGCTCACAGCAACACCCTCCTGACAGGATACTTGAAATACCCCAACAGTGACTATCCTACATGTGATAGGCCACAGGTACCTAGAAACTTGTGTTTATATGAGTTAAATAACTAACATGAGTTAACACTAATATTTTATTTAAAATTAGCTTACGTATGTCTGCAAAATCTTTGGCGGTCAGCTTTTTAATTTTGTTGAATCGTGCATAAAGATAGGCTGATTCCTTTGGCAAAGGTGGTACAGCATCAATGTCAACTTCTTCACAGTATACAGAGCCACTTAAACAAACACATAGCAGGCATGTGGGCATTTCTGAATTGGGAAACAAAATCATAAAAATCAATCATTTAAAAATATCTGACCTCTAGTATTAAAATTCTTGCTATCATGAATGTTATTACTAATTTAAAAAGATACTTTACACAATTATAGATGATAACAGGAAAGATGTTATGGCCATATTAGCTAGTGATCTATATTGTATCTGGTAACTCAGCATAATTTTATTTTAAATTCTGTAATATACAATCTCTTTTATTCTCCTGTTTTGGCAATGATCATTTAATTGCTGAATTGATTGACAGTTACATTTCTTCATTTGCATATCAAAAAATCATAAAGCTGGACTTAAGGTATTATCACCTGGGGTAGTGCAAACACATTTCTAATGAGTTTGTTGTTCAGTTGCTAAGTCATGTCCTCCTCTTTGCAACTCCATGCACTGCAGCATACCAGGCTCCTGTCTCCTTCACTGTCTCCCGTAGTTTGCTCAAATTCATGTCCATTGAGTTGGTGATGCTATCTAATCATCTCATCCTCGGCCACCCCTTCTCCTTTTTTTTTCCCTGCATCAGAATCTTTTCCAGTGAGTCAATTCTTTGCATTAGGTGGCCAAAGTATTAGAGGTTCAGCCTCAGCATCAGTCCTTCCAATGAAACTAATTAGTAAAATAAACAAAGTATGAACTTGGAATCATAGAGAATTTTGAGTTTTAGCTTCGTAATAATCTCCTCCAATCTCCCTTAAACTTAGATTTAAGTAAAAGTCATTTCCAGCAACAACAACAGCAACAAAAATTTGGAGTCATTGTGGGCACTTTTAGAATCCCATTGCACCCTGTATCATTCATTGCACTTACTTGTCAGGCCTTCAGCCTGGAAGAGTTCCTTAGTATTTGTTTTTCATATCTTTTTACTGTTTTGGAAATTTTTGAATTTTTAAAAAATTTATTTTCAGGGCATTTATTTTGCAGAATGTCTTTCAACTGGGGTTTATAAAAAAGGTTCCTCATTTTTGGCAGGAATACTACAGAAATCAAGTTTCGTTCTCTGTGTCATGTATCTGTCTCATTCCTCACAGTGCTGTCTTGGGTAACTTGGTTCAGTTGGTGTCTGCCATGGTTCTCACCCTGTAAAATTACTGTTTTCTGCTTTGTAATGAGTGTGTACCTTCTAGAGAAGTTCTTTGAGATTCTAAACATCAGGTTTGTTATCAAACTTCCATGTTTTAAAACTCTAGTTTTCATCTATTGAAGAGTCTTACCTGAATCATTTACCACTGGGATAGTTGCCAAATAATAGTTTTTCTGATTCCGTCATTTCTTCTACATTTGTTAGTTCACATTCTTCCATGAGGTGGAATGTTCCCTCCTTATTTATTTTTGTCAGTGTGAACTTATGAATTCCTTATCCCATGGGTCATATGTTACTGTCATATTTATTTTGATAATCAAATTGTCCCAGATTAGTCTGGGACAACTCCTAGATGTGTTTTATCATCCCATAGCTTTTTTGTGGTTCAGTGTTATACAATAAGTTGCACATATTTAACTTGTATAATTTATAAGTTGGCTGTCCATCACCACAATCAAGATAATTAACATATCCATCACTTTCTTCATGCTCTTTGGTAATTATCTCTCCCTCACAGTAACCACTAATATCCTTTCTGTCATTATCTTAATATGTTAATATTATGAGTATATTAAGGACCAGAAACTTAATATATTATTTCTGAAACTTTTATATCAAAAGAATGCAGTATATACTCTTTTGTCTGGCTTCTTTAACTCTGCATAATTATTTTGAGGGTTATCTATTTTTGCATTATCAGTAATTCATTTCTATTTATTATTGAGTTCATTCCAATTTATTCCATTCTGTCAATAGACACAGTTTATACAGTCATCTCTTACATATATTTGGGTTGTTTCCAGTTTGCGGCTATTTCAAAGAGAGCTGCTATGAACATTAATGTATGGACTTAATGCTTTCATTTCTCTTCTATAAATACCTAAGCATAGAAGAGCTGTGTCTTATTATACATATATATTTTACTTTTTGGAAAAAGTCCTAAACTGTTTCCCAAAGTCATTGTGCCATTTTACATTCTCATTAGCAGTACATCTAAGTTCCAGTTGCTCCGCATTCTTTCCAACATTTGGTATGTGTGGTTGGACTTTTTTATTTTAGCCTTTCAAATAAGATGTGTTGTGGTATCTCGTGTTTGAATTTACATTTTCCTAATGGCTAATGTGCTGAGCATCTTTTTATATACTTATTTGCCATCCACATTTTTTTGTGTGTGGTGAAGTGTCTGCTCATGTCTTTTGCCTGTTTTAAATGGATTTTGCATTAGTTTTGAATTATATATATTATATAGATATAAGTCATTTGTCAGTTTTATGTTTTGGAGAAAATGTTTTCTCCAGTTTCTGGCTTTTTTTTTTTTTTTTTAAATTTTCTAATCAATGTCTCTTAAAGAGCAAACATTTTTTATTTTAATGAATAATAATTGATTCCCTTACAGTTCATGCTTTTATGTCATGTTTCTTCTAGGTTCTTCTCATTTTTATATAAATTTTAAACTCAGCTTGTTAATTACTTAAAGCCTGCTAGAATTTTAATTGGGACTGCATTGAATCTACAGATGAATTTGGGGAAAATTGAAATTTTAATGATACTGAGTTTTCTGGTCCTTGAATACAGTGTATCTCTATATATTTAGGTTTTTAAAAATATCTCTCAGCATTATTGTCTGGATTTCAATAAATCTTATACATCTGTCATACATTTATACATATATATTTTTTATATTTTGATTAAAAAATTAAATGTCTCTACTGTTCTTTGAGAGCTTACTTATTTTCTGGCATGCTGAGATGTCCCATACCAGTCCTTGCCCTTTCCCTGCCCCAGGTCTGAAATCAGCTATTACTTCAAGAAGTACTGGTCCATTTCAGTGGAGAATGGTATTTAGAAACCAAGATTTGGGTGTGCATGTGCTCATTGCTACTGGGATCTCATTGTTTCTAGGATCTTTCAGCAGAGGATGGGGAAATGTATTTATTTTTATTTTGCTCTCTTTTCATATATAATACAGAGAAGGAAATGGCAACCCACTCCAGTATTCTTCCCTAGAGAATCCCGTGGACAGAGGAGCCTGGTGGGCTGCTGTCCATACGGTTGCACAGAGTAGGACATGACTGAAGTGACTTAGCATGCATGCATGCATGGGGGAAGGAAATGGCGACCCACTCCAGTATTCTTGCCTGGAGAATCCCAGGGACAGAGGAGCCTGGTGGGCTGCCATCTATGGGGTCGCACAGAGTCAGACACGACTGAAGCAACTTAGCAGCAGCATATATAATACATACATACACACGTATATGTCTTTATACATGGACATACTACACATGTACACACATGTAAACATATATAATATACATGTACTGTATGCTCATATAAAAACATAAACATACCATATGCATATATATACATATATACTCATACAGGGAAGCAAACATGTCTATGTCTTTTTCTGTATATCTGTATACAGACCAGAAGTTGATGCTGATACCTTTCATTCCAGTCCATTCCACTTCATCTCCATAGTGTTCCTTCTAGCCTTCCCCCTTACCATATCTTTTAATACCCTTCTCTGATTATGAGAAACCTGACTCTCCTGATCCACTTTATATTTACTTTACTCAATCCTAGAACACACGTTAAGTAGTTTCATTATTGTTAACCTAAAGCACTATGGAAAACAAACCTACTCATTGGAATTTTAGTATTTGTCTACTGAAAGTATACATTGAAATGCTGAGTTACTTCAGTTAGATTTCCCTTCCTGTAATGTGTTATGTTATTCATTTGAAATGCAATTAAGTTTGTATTTTTCTGTTTGTCAGTTTGGGTTCTTTTTATATTATCTTTGTTGATTTTATTTATGAATGTACTATATTTATTTGCTTATGTGAATATAGTATTGTTCTAAAATCAAATATGCACAGAAGGTGTGCTCAGAGAAGTTCTGCCACCTTTTCGCTGTACCCGTAGTTCCCGTCCCCTCCTTCCACCCCTAGTCCATCTGTAACCCATAGGTAACTAGTCTCAGCTTAATTGCCCTTCTTGAATTTCTTTCACACAAGTGTATCTTCTCTTATATCCCTTTCATTTTTAGAAGAGACAGCATACTGTAGATACTCTTTTGCACTTTGATTTTCTTCACATAATCTCTTCTAGAAATCAATCCATATTCATTATAGAAATCTTCCTCATTCATTTTTGCCACTGCATAAGAGCCTGGTAGGCTGCAGTCCATGGGGTCGCTAAGAATCAGGCACGACTGAGCGACTTCACTTTCACTTTTCACTTTCATGCATTGGAGAAGGAAATGGCAACCCACTCCAGTGTTCTTGCCTGGAGAATCCCAGGGACGGGGGAGCCTGGTGAGCTGCCGTCTATGGGGTCGCACAGAGTCGGACACGACTGAAGTGACTTAGCAGCAGCAGCAGTATTCCCTAGGTAGATGTACCATACTTTATTCAACCACTCTTCAATTTATGAATAATTAGATTGTTTCCAATATTTTGCTGTTGCAAGCAATCCTTCAGAGATTTTGCATATGTATTTTCTTACTTTTGAAGATATATCTTTAGGATAAATTCCTAGAGGTCAATTGCTATGTCACAAAGTAAATGCATATTAGGTTTCATCAGATATTACCAAATTCCTCTCCGTTCTACCAATTTGCATTACTGTCAGCAACATATGTCAGTGTCTGATACCCCACAGGTTTTACCAGTAGAATATATTAATATATTGTCACACTTTTGTCAGATAGGTTAAAAATTTTTATCTCAATTTAAATTTACATGTGAGATTGAACACCTTTTATGTGTTTAAGGGTCATTTTAATGTCATTTTGTGAATTGTCTGTTCAAACCTTTTGCCCATTTTACCCATGGATTTTTTTTTTATCAGTTTCTTTTTCCTGGATTTTCACTTGTTCTTTATAAATTAGAGATATTAACTCTTTACAGTGGTGTATATTGAAAGTATTTTTCTCAATTTTAAGTTGTCTTCGGCTTCATTTATGATGATTTTTGCCATGCAAATGTTTTTCATTTATGGAGTTAAACTTATTGGTCTTTTCTATTATCATCTCTGGATTTTGAGACATCCCACAGTCAAGTTATCTTCTACTATTTAAATGGTTTCACTTTTTACATTTAGACCCTAATTTATTTGAAGTTTATTTTTCTATCCAAGAGGGATATAATTGTATCCCTTTTCAAGGTTGTCCCAGACTCAGTTTTTAAAAATATCATCTTTGGAATTTCCCTGGTGGTCCAATGGTTAAGAATCCATCTGCCAATGCAAGGGACATGGGTTCGATCCCTGGTCTGGGATGATGCTGCATGGCACAGAGCAACTAAGCTCCTGAGCCACAGCTACTGAGCCCACATGCTACACCTGTCGAAGCCTGAGCACCTAGAGCCTGTGTACCTCAGCAAAGGGTAGCCCCATCTGCAACTGGAGAAAACTCACAGACAGCGATGGAGACCCAGAGCAGCCATGCATAGATGGGTAAATATTTTTAAAAATAAAAACATCATCTTTGCTTCAGTGATTAAAGAGGCTCCCTTTGTTATTTACTAAATTTCTATATGTATTTCTTTCTGTCTGTGGACATTCATTCATGCACCAGTATTATACTTATTTTAAGTATGGAGGCTTTAAAGTATGTTCTGATAGGTGATTTCATGCAGATCTGATCTTCTATCTGAACTTGAGGATCAACCTTACCCAACTGTTTAAAAAAGTTTATTGTTACAGATTTAGGGAGAACTACCATCTTTGTAATGTTAAATCATCCTATCCAAAAGCAAGAAATGTCTTTTAATTTCTTCCGGTCTATTTTCACTATGATGCTTTTCAAATTTCTTGAGATATATTTTCTGTTTTGTTTCATTTTAATTTTATTGTAGCACTATAGAAATTAGTGTGTTTTTTTTTATATTGTCACAAAATGATGGTCTGTGAGAGAGCAATAATAAACCAAATAGAAACTAATAAGTAGTACTTTGTAATTTGTTATTTTATGTTTGCTATTATTTTAATTGAAATGTACATTATAATTACTTATGTATATAACCACCTCTCCTGTGAATTTCTTAAAAGCAAAAATAATATTTTATTTACTTTATCCTCAGACTACATGTGAAAGTGAAAGTGAAAGTCACTCAGTTGTGTCCAGCTTTTTGCGACCCCATGGACTATACAATCCATGGAATCCTCCAGGCCAGAATACTGGACTGGGTAGCCATTCCCTTCTCCAGGGGATCTTCCCAACCCAGGGATTGAACCCAGGTCTCCTACATTGCAGGCAGATTCTTTACCAGCTGAGCCACCAGCGATTTGCAACTAATTGGAATTTAACAAGTATTTCTTGAATTTATTTTATATAGATAGAAGCACACACTTTATAGAGGTTAAACCTAAACTGAACTTTGGTTATTCTTGAATGTTCCTGTTCCATGTTTTTCACTCATAATGTGGAATGGCAAATGGTGAAAATTCACAATATATCTGTTTGACTTTATCGTTGGAGATAAAATTCTACTGTTTGGATTTACTGTATCCTGATGCAATTTTGAACAATAACAAATAAAGTTCCATTGTAAGCTACTTTTTAAAGCTCTTTTTAAAAATAGGATAATAGAGTATTCATACTTACCATCATTTTCTTTCTTGGGGGGTAATTGCGTTATACTCTCATCTTTTTGTAATTGAAAACTTTTCTCATCGGGTACTATTATCATAGTTTCTTTTTCCTATTGGAAAAATAAATGTTTATTTACAATTTGGTAATTTTGGTATTATTTACAATTTGGACTGTAAAACTGAGGGATTACAGACAGCATTCTTCCATAAATGTTCTGGTTGAACAGTCCCTCCACTCTCCATTTGTCTATTAAGTGCTGTTGAATTCTGTTCCACTTGACAAATATTTTGGTCCCTGTTTTCATATTTAGAGAGACTCCTAAAGCAATGTAAAGAGAAGCAGAGAACTTTTTTACTTACTACTTTTTAGGGACCAGGAGATTTTGAAAGTATTCTGTAAACAGATTGATAAGATTGAAATCAGCCATGTGAGCCAACAGCTTGTTATAATAGGCCTTTTTTTTTTTTCTAAGCACCTGGGAAGCATGACTATATATACATGTATTTTCAATATATACATATATGATAATAATAATACTAGCATATTAGCCAACTTCATTGAAAGAAATTGTAGTATTAACATTTGCTCATCTGTACTGAAAGAAAAGAATCTATTATAACTGTTCACTCTTAAAATACTTATCATCTTATTTATAGTAAGAACTTTTGAAGGAATCAACATTGTTAAGTATTTGGCTGCATCTCTCATTTTCCATTTTGCGTGTGTGTGTGAGAGACGCATACAGACACACTGTAGGCAGGCAACAGATCCTTATGCGTTGTATTAACTTTTTCTTTGTCCAGTGTTCATTTCTGTGTTCCAGTAAAACCACAAGTAATTACTTAGTCCCGGTACAAGCAGAATATGAAAAATGTGATAGGAAAGTCATCTCTGTAGACAATGACAGTGACAGTTACTTGGTAAAATGATAGAGCCTAAATTGTTGAAATTGATTGAAAATCATGCTCCATATTAGTAGTTTTAATTTTTTGATACTGTGTAGTTGACATAACGTGAATTATTATGAAATCCTGTAGATACGAAATAAGCAGTACTCTTCTATTTATGTACTTGAACTACTTCTTCCTAAAATAATAAACCTTAAGCTGGTAATCCATCTTTATTTCTCCTAATACACATTTCTCCTATTTTATTTTAATATGCAAATAAATGACACTATGTATCATGACTTAAATGTAAATCTCTGCTGATAAGAGATCATCTTTAAATTGAATTTTCCTTAAATTTTATATTTCAAATTTTAGTTTTCCTTAAATTTTATGTTTTGGTTGTTACAGATACTATTTGGTTATCACACAGTCTATTTATTAATTTGGGAAACATGCATACTTTAAAAATATAATTTAGGGACAGTTATTTTGAATTGTTTTGAATCATCTCAAGTGCTTTTCCTTTCTTCTTACCTTATCAGACACATTCAGAAAAAAACAAAAACATGCATTTAAATGGGTGACTATTTTAGAAATTAAATTTAGAGTAGAAATAAAATACCTTAGTACTTTTTCCATCCAGGTATTTATCCTCATAATCTTGGCTAAAAAAGGTTTCTTCAAGATTATCTGTTCCATAATCATAGATAATGCGTGAATCCTGCTGAGATGGTGGTGCTGGCTTTATCAGAGGCACAAACAGGAACAGGAGAAGTGTAGATTGCAGAGTCTTCATTTTAATAGAAATTAAGGTGACTGAAAACTAATAAGCTAGTGGCCTGCTGACTGTGGGACAATACTCTCTTTTTCCCTGGAAATAAAAATGCAGACCATCGAAGCAATATTTAAAAGCTTAGAGGACTTTTTGGCAGGGTATACGCAGCAGGGGCCAGCGAACAGTATTTAACCCTTTGTGATCTTTAATTAGATGCTAAAAGTTTTTATGTATCAGTGATATTCTGAAAAATAGTTTCAGAAATTGGTTTTAGTTCTTTTTCTATCAAAAATCCAAGCAATGTTGATAATTTCAGTTTTTTAATAATTAGGTACCTTGAACAAAGGTATGCAATTGAAGTCTTCTTAGAATACCTGTAATATAAACAGTTAAAATGAAGACCCATGATCCTGTCTCATGTGAGTTAAAAATATCATATTTCAGCTTTGCTACTTTATAAGAACTCCTGATTTGTATTGGTATGAGCAGAAACAAGTTCCAGGAACAGTTTTAAAACTTTAAATTTAACATTATGAAAAATGGTCATTAACACTTACTTTTAGGTGATACAGAATATTGAAAAAGCCATAATTTCAAATTCCTCAGGTTTATAATTTCCATAGATACCATTTTTAGTTAATAGCATTTCTTTAAAATTTAAGGTATGAAAAATGCAAAAATAGTATTGCAGACTAGAAAAATAATAGAACTTTAATCAGATTTCAAAGGAATGAAATGGGAAAGATTCTATAAGGCTCACCACAGGATTTTATCTGGTGGTACACATTTTCTACTTTTTCTTAAGTAACTTCAGACAGAATCACTCAGAATTGCTAGTGCTGCATTTTAGATACTAGTTTGTCAAAAAAGTCAGTGGTTGAAATTAAGCATAACATGGTTTTGTGACTTTTGCAGCACGCTGTTCTTGCCTGTATGGACATTCAAGTTATGCGGTGATATACTTAAGTGCTTGTTAAAAAATAATTGTCCGAGGTAACTGAGACTTAAAAAGATTAAAGATTGCCTTTATATTTACTAAGATTGTTAGATGTCACATTTTTAACAAACAATATTTAAAATAATATGTGAGAAAAGAGCCTACCGTTGTAGCTGTTTTGAAGTTTTTTGTGGTTTTCCTCAATAGATGGTCATGGCTTGCATTAGCCCCAAGTGGGAGGGTGAATGAGAAAAGCTGTGGAGTGATTTCAAACTGTTGAATAGAATTTCAGGGCCCAACAGCTTTAAAAGCAGTTTCCATGTGGTAGAGATCTTTGCCAACATTCTTTCTGCAGGGTGAAATGTAGTGTGTTGTACTAGAGAACTAAAATATTTGTAACTGCTGTACTCAGATTGCTTCCACTGATTATCATAAACTTATGTTATCTTTTACCTTGTGTAATAAATACTCATAGCACAAATTATTTTTTAGTTTAGTCATTTGAGGCCCACTTCCCCCTTTATTTTGTTATATGTAACAAAAACTCAACTGTCAGAATCAGCTTTTTAAATATAAATGTTACAATTTGGGGTTTGATTGTAAAATATGTTTTTGTTTGCTGAATGAAGAAAATAGTATTAATTACCTTAATATTATTTTTTTAGGTTGAAATGGTATTTAGATAACTATGTGAACATCTTTAAAGATTAATTTTATCACTGGTATTTTAGCAATCAAAGTAACCTTTCTTTCTCCTCTCAGCTGAAATTTCAGTAAGTGTGGATATGAATATTTTGTAAAAAAAAATGGAAAGTGAAAGAATTCTGGTTAGTTTTCTTTTCTATTCAAAACTGGCTTTGGAGTTTTTTGAGTTAAAGCTTAAATAAACCAAGACATGAATACTTACATTTTTACTTGAATGTAAATGTTTAAATTTAGTTGTGATATTCTCTGATTTGGGTTGATTTTTTTACTTTAAATTCTTTGAAAATATCAATTTTATGACTTTAAAGTCTTTGGAAATATCTAATAATGAAATAACAGATAGTGGTTTGTTTTCTGTTGTGTGGCAGGTTTAATGGGATGTTGAGAAGTGAACTGAATAGATGTTGAATAGATTTAGAGAATCTTAGAGGTTCATAGTTTACTATGGTATACACAGTTTTGTACTTTGTACTACAGAAAATTATTTTGTGGATTATAACTTTTTTTTCCTTGAAAAAGTATGACCAGTGTGTATAGTTTTATTGGCATTCATTCATTTGTTGTTATCATTCAGTCCCCAGTCATGTCTGACTCTCTGCAACCCCATGGACTGCACCACACCAGGCCTCCCTATCCCTTACCATCTTCTGAAGTTTGCCCAAGTTCATGTCCATTGCATCGGTGATACCATCCAGCCATCTCTTCCTCTGATGCCCTCTTCTCCTTCTGCCCTCAGTCTTTCCCCGTATCAGGGATGTTTCTAGGGAGTCGGCTGTTTGCATCAGGTGACCAAAATATTGCAGCTTCAGCTTCAGCATTAGTCTTTCTGATGAGTATTCAGGGTTGATTTCCTGTAAGATTGACTGGTTTGATCTCGCTGTCCAAGGGACTCTCAGGAGTCTTCTCCAGTACCACAGTTTTGAAGGCATCAATTCTTCGTCTCTCTGCCTTCTTTACTATCCAGCTCTCACAACCATATGTGACCACTGGGAAGACCATAGCCTTGATTATACGGACCTTTGTCAGCAGAGTAAATTCATTCATTTAGTAGAAGTTTATTGAGTGCCACTTCTCTGCCAGTCCTGTAGAAAAATAAACCCAGACAAGCAAAACTCGTTTTCTCCCTGCAAGGAGGAAGAGTTTGTAAGTAAGCAAGAACGGCAGCAAACAAGTAATAGAAGGCACAGTGAGCGACCTGCTACACAAAAATATTCTGCAGTAATCTGGAAAAGGGTAAAGCCACTGAGGCGGCAACAGACTTACTTCTGTAGAGAAAATGAGGGGGTAGTCATGGCAGGAGCAGACCAAGGTAGAATTGCTCTAGGAATAGGAACAGCACATAGGTGGGGAGGATAGATCATTAAGATAATTTATAATTAGTTGTATATGGCTGGAGCTTAGAGGGAGAAAGAGAAGAGGTTAGGGGGGTGGTACATATTAAGAGATCAGACAGGGTACTAGAGGTCAAATTAAGGAAAAGTCTTTTATACATTGCTGTGATGTTTGACTTTTATTTGTATTCAGTGAGAGACCACTTTGAGAAATTTTTTTAAGCCAGCGAGTGACATGATTCTATTTTCATTTTAGAGAGAGCCCTCTAATGTTACATTTCTGAAAAATACTACTAGTTACCTATTTTATTGGTTATTTATTACAGGTATAGTGATCTAAAATAACACACCTTTATTATCCCACAGTTTCTGTGGCTCAGGAGTCCAAGTATGGCTTTGCTTGTGCATGAGTGCCAAGTTGCTTCAGATGTATCTGACTCTTTGCAACCCTGTGGACTGTAGCCCTCCAGGTTCCTCTGTCCATGGCTTTGTTTATATCTCATCTGCAATCAAGGTGTTGGCTAGGGCTGTATCCTCTTTTCAAGGGTCAAGTAAGGTAAAGGTGTATGAGCCCATGTGGTTGTTGGCCACAACTCCACTCAGAATGTGGGACTAAGCCTCAGTCTTGCTTGATGTTGATTGAAGGCCACCCTCAGTTATTTGCAGCGTGGCCTCTACCATTGGGCAGCTCATATTATGGCAGATTTCTTCTTCACAGCCCAAAAGGAAGATTAGTGTTCCAACAAGACAAGCAGTACAGTTTTTGTAGCAATCATGTACCTGTAATCATATATGCCATCTTTGTAGTATTTTGAGGTCAGAGGTCATATCCACATTGAAGGGGAGATGACTGCACAAGAAAGATTCTAGAAATATTCAGAGTTACACCGAAAAATGTGTATGTTCCCTCCCAGAGTTAGCCAAACTAAAGTTTGAGAGCATAGTTCCAAAGACCATCCTCATTTCTTATACCAACTGCAAGTTTGAGAGTTTCCCAAAACCACCCTTACATTTAATAATTTGCTTACAAGACTCATGGAACTCACTGAAAGCCATTATTTCATGGTTATGGTTTATCACAGAGAAAACTAAAGTGAAATGAAGTCGCTTAGTTGTGTATGACTCTTTGCAACCCAATGGACTATAGCCTACAAGGCTCCTCTGTCCATGGAATTTTCCAGGCAAGAGTACTGGAGTGGGTTGCCATTTATACACATAAATAATCACCCAAAGGAAGAGAGGCAGTAGTCAGAGTCTGGGAGGGTTCCACATACAGAGCTTGTATTGTTCTCAGGATGTTCTCATCAATGCCTTCCCAGCATTGATGCATGACAAGGAACATGGGTATTGCCAACCAGGAAAGTGCTACTGAACCTCATGGTTCAGCTTTTACTGGGGCTTCATTACATAGGCCTGATCAACTGAGTATTCCTCATGTTTGAACTCTGCCCCCAGTTTAACTGATTCCACATGACCCATCCTAAACCACATGGTTGTCTTTCTGGCATGGCCAACCTAAGACTGTTGGGTTTGGCCTGTCCCATCCTAAAATCTGTTGTTGTTGTTGTTCAGTTGCTAAGCCTTGTCCAGCTCTTTGCACCCCCATGGACTACAGCAGTCCAGGCTTCCCTGTTCTTCACTATCTCCCAGAGTTGGCTCAAACTCATGTCCATTGAGTCAGTAATACCATCCATTCATCCCATCCTCTGTCGCTGCCTTCTCCTCCTGCCCTCAGTCTTTCCCAGCATCATGGTCTTTTTCCAGTGGCTGTTCATATCAGTTGGCCAAAGTATTGGAGCTTCAGCTTCAGCATCAGTCCTTCCAATGAATGTTCAGAGTTGATTTCCTTTAGGATTGACTGGTTTTATCTCCTTGCTATCCATGGGACTATCAAAAGAATTGTTATTGTTGTTCAGTCGCTAAGTCATTTTGTGACCCCATGAACTATAGTACACCAGGCTTCCCTGTTCTTCACTGTCTCCCGGAGTTTTCTCAAATTCATGTCCATTAAGTATAACCCTCATTTTAAACCAAGATATAGATTAATTCCTAGAAGCTGAACAAAGCACAGACTGCTCTTTGGAGTCAAATTCTTTCAGTGTAAAATATGTTTCAAACTTAGATTGTTTTCTACTCCAGAAAGAACTATTTAACTTTCACTGCACAGTAATGAAAGATGAATGCCATCAAGGCTCAAGAGCAGGTATTTATCCAAAATTGAGAGGGTTATCTCTGTGGAGTTTTTTTTGTTAACCCTACTACATTATCCTTGGTATCTTTGTAGGGTTTTATGTCTTTGAAGGTGTATCAGAATTTTACCTTGTGTAATCATTGCTCCTTCAGTATGGGAAAGCCCTCTGACTTGTTTCTAACCAACATTCTGGGCTTTTTGTGGGACGTCTGTGATTTGAATCTCCATCTCAAATACCTGCTTATACCTAAAGCCTAATCATTTGGTCAAATGAAATAAAGATGGGAACCCAAGTACTTTCTGGACTAGAAGGCTAAAACTTAAAGGGAGGGGAATCATGACTCAATATAAATAAGGGTTAATGTTTAAAATGGATCATATTTGTGATTTTTTCTGAGTAGTATACATGAGTCCCCGTATAATAAGTTTGTAACCTAAACATGCAATGACAGACATATCCAGAAATGCTGTGATATTTACTTGCTGGGCATAGCAGGTTATATTTACTTAGGAAATTGGAACATAAAAGAAACTGGATTTTTAGCTGTTATGATTTAATTTTGTTTCCAGCTGCTGTTATTCTTCATTTCCAAGATTTAGAAAAGATGGATTTGGAATCAGGAAATTGGAGTTTTAGTTCTGGCTTTCCTTGGACTTCTTTGCTACAGTAAAAGTATACAGAAGAAACAGATTTATTTTTTTCAGCTTTCATACCATGGAATTGGTTATGTGTGTTATATGATATGCATATATCTGCGTTTTGGTTTAGTGGTTCCAACTTGAGGAATAAAGTAAAAAATGTATAGTTTTCAGGTTATACTTAAATACATGCTAAACATTCTCAACCAGTATATTGTAATCAAATTTATTAAATATCCCTTATTTTTATTTCCTTTTTAATGTATTTGTTACGCTTGGGTTCATGGTGTCATTTGAATTTATTCATTAGTAGGCACAAAGACAGAAAGTTCAACCTCAGAACTAATATAGCTAATATTTTGAAGTGTAATGAGAAGATTGATGAATTTTCATCTTTTTCTTTCCTGATATATCAGCTAGTTTTTTCTGTAACTCTGGTAGGTAGAACTTTATTCTTCTGTTCTACAGAAAGCAGTGGTGGTTATTTGTTTTGTTTTCTTTTTACTGAGAACTACTTGGGGTATGAGTTCCTCTGCACGTTTTTGATTAATGTAAGATGGTTGTTCATCTGCCTCCCTCTGGGCCCTGCAGCTGGAGGACATTTTGTGACGCATTTATACGTACTTGCCTTTAAAGGGAGAGCAGAGTTGGCCCCTTTGACCTCTTCTACCTAATAGACAAGAAGAGTTTCACCTTACTCTGGCCAGAGGAGCCAGCCAGCCAAATGCCTCATGAAGGGTCTGGGAAACTCTGCTCCCCATCCTTCTAGGCTATCTAGAGGTGCTTTGGAAAGCTAAACCATCAAATAATGACTTGGAATATGTTTGTTGTGGATATATGATTTTAGATCTCTCTTCTCTCTCCCTAATGAAACCTTTAGTAAATTCTCTCTTGTTTACTAATCTTTTGTACAATAGAACCTTGGAAGGAACCTGAAAGATGCAAACTCCTTTCTAGAGGGTCCACTGAGGCATGTGAAGCACAGCTGACAGCTCGGGGCACATAGATCCAGTGGGAGGTTGGGCTGGACATGCTGCAATAATAGTTGCTGCTTGTAGGATACCTGTAACTGGCATGCATGTGTGTGCGTGCTCAGTCGCTCTTTGTGACCCCCTAGGCTGTAGCCTGCCAGCCTCCTCTGTCCATAGGATTGTCTCGACAAGAATACTGGAGTAGGTTGCCATTTCCTCCTCCAGGAGATCTTCCCTACTAGGGATCGAACCTGCATCTCCTTCGTCTCCTGCATTGCAGGCATTCTTTACTGCTGAGCCACAGGAAACCCTTGTAACTGGCATGTGCTTTGTTAAATGCTATGGTATGTATACTATCTCTACTTGTCCTTATAACAGCCCTGTGAGAACCACCTTCCTTACAGAAATGCAGAAAGAGAGACTTCAAGAAGTAACTCACTCAGAGTCATCTTGCTTAGTTACAAGAGTGAAGTCAGGCTTCTACCAAGGTATATCTGATTTCAAATTCCATGTTTCCATCAGGTTTTTTTCTTCGCTAAGCCTGTTCTTAAATATATTTTCTTTTGTCAGTTTAGGAGGAGATAAAAATAGGTGCTCCATAATTCTCAAAATTTGGAGTGTTTTAACTATACAAGAAGCGAAATAACTAATTACCTCATCTTTATGTTAATCTCACCGTGGGACCTTATTTTCTTCACTCCTGCCAGTCAGTCACTACTCACACATCAAAGTACCACCTCTTCCTTGAAGCCTTCAGTTGCTTCACCACATCCTGGCCAGAAGTAAAGTTAATATATCTGTTTTCATATCATTTTTCAGTTACTGCCACATTTTCTTTCTTTCTTTCTTTTGTTAGAATGAGTTATTACATCTTATTTTCTTTGTTAAATTTTTAAATAACAGCTTTATTGAAATAATTCACATCTCATACAACTCACTTTTTTAAAGGGTACAATTCAGTAGCTTTTGGTGTTTTCAAACTTGTACAGTCATCACTACAGTCAATTTTAGAATATTTTCATCACCCAAAAAGAAATTCTCTATCCATTATCAGTCACTGCCTACTTCCCCTGTTTCTCCTGCTCCCCAACCCCAGGCAACCAATAATCTTTCTGTGTCTATAGTTTTGCCTGTTTTAGACATTTCATATAAATGGAATCATGCGATACGTGTTCTGTGACTGACTTTTCACTAGCTAGCATAATGTTCTCATGGTTCATCTCTGTTATAACATGTATTAACATCCTTCCTTCTTTGACTGAATAATATTCCATTGTGTGGATATACCACATTTTGTTTATCCTTTCATTAGCTGAAGGACATTTGGGTGGTTTCTACTTTTTGGCTATAAATGGATAATGCTGCTGTGAACATTTGTGTGCATATTTTTGTGTGACCACATGTGCTCAGTTTTCTTAGGTATATATCTAGGAAGGGAATTCTTGGTTCATAGGTGACTAATTGAAGGACTGCCAGACTGCTTTCCAAAGCAGCTGTACAATTTGACTTCGTCACCAGTGGATTCCACTTTCTGCATCTCCTCATTAATACTTATTGTTTATTTGCCTTTTTGATTTCAGCCATCCAGGGAATGTAAACTGTCTGGTTGTAGTTTTTTATAGTTTGCATTTTCCTGACAGCGCTCATTAAATTTTAAATAGTCTTCTCTTTCTCGTCTCATAAAACATCCACAGTGTTTTCCATATGTTAGTTCATAATAAATGTTTACATTTGTAACCCTGTTTTTTAAAATGTCAGTAAAGGGGGAGATGGTCCTTAAAGTTTTTTACCTCTTTTGAAAATGTGCTTTACCCACATCACTAACATTTACCTCTTACCATCATAGCTGTTGCCTTACAGTGTCACAGATGCACATACCTATTCTGTTTGACGTCTCATTGCTAAGCCCTACATGCCAAATGACTTGATGAATGTTTATTAAGTGAATGAATGGAGTATTGTTCATATTCACTCTGGATTGTTGAGCTAACCCCTAGGACACACAGGTAGTCTGTTTCTGCTAAATGTTAATAACCTGCTCAAAGATATAAATGAGCATTAGAGGCTTCATTTTAAACTGTCATCTCCAAAAAGGTAGACTCATTGCTGGAAAACTGCTTCTAAAATATTGTTCTAATTGTCTGGTCTTTTTGAATACTGTTTAAAAAAAAATTTTTTTTTAGGAGTTTCCTATATAGGCAGTCCCAGATTTATGTTTATTCCTTACCTGAGGAATTCTATAAAATACTAACCTGGTAAATCAAGAAAGTTCATCATAGAAGTTATATTCCATTATAAGGCATACTTAAAATGCTTCAAAATGATATGTGATTATTAAGGTTTTAAAGAAGATATCAAAACCTGTTATTCAAATGTCAAAGGAACTCTATTCAACTTTAGCATATGTACATAAACATTGGCTGATATACATATATGTTTCTAATATATTGTGCTAGGAAAATAGAAGTGTTAATAATGCTGATATACTTTCTTGTGCTAACATTAACTTAATCTTATAAATAGAGCAATCATTTATTAGCAAAGTTTTATGTAACTGAAACCTTTCTCTAGTGAATTTATTATAAAAATATTTATCCCAATTAAAATGGAACATAGAAAAGATTGTGTTGTACAATAGCTGGAATTTGCTAAAATACAAATTATGCTGTTTTTCTGGCATCCAAATGGGCGTCCCAGGTGGTGCCAATGGTAAAGAACCCGTCTGCCAATGTGGGAGACATAAGAGATGCCGGTTCTATCCCTAGGTCAGGAAGATCCCATAGAAGAGAGCATGGCAACCCACTCCAGTATTCTTGCCTGGAGAATCTCCATGGACAGAGGAGCCTCAGTTCAGTTCAGTTCAGTCGCTCAGTCGTGTCCGACTCTTTGCGACCCCACCTGGCCGGCTACAATCCATAAGGTTGCAAAGAATCAGACATGGCTGAAGCATCTTAGCATGCATGCATGCAGACATCCAAATACAAGGTTTAAGTTTTTGTTGCTTTGGTGCTCTGAGAGAAAAGTAAGACGAGTTGATTTCAAAGGCACATGTATCCCATTTTTCACGGCAGCGCTGTTTACAATAGCTAGAACATAGAAGCAACCTAGATATCCACTGAGAGATGAATGGATAAAGAAGTTGTGGTACATATACACAACGGAATGTTACTCGGCCATTAAAAGGGACACCTTTGAGTCAGTTCTAATAAGGCGAATGAACCTAGAATCTATTATACAGAGTGAAGTAAGTCAGAAAGAGAAAGATAAATATTGTATTCTAATGCATATATATGGAATCTAGAAAAATGGTACTGAAGAATTTATTCACAGAGCAGCAGTAGAGAAACAGACACAGAGAATAGATTTATGGACATGGGGAGCGGGGAGGAGAGAGTGAGATGTATGGAAAGAGTAACATGGAAACTTACATTACCATGTGTAAAATAGATGGCTGGCGGGAATTTGCTATGTGATTCAGGAAACTCAGACAAGGGCTCTGTGTCAGGCTGGAGGGGTGGGATGGGGAGGGAGATGGAAAGGGGGTTCAGGAGGGAGAGGATATATGTATACCTATGGCTAATTCATGTTGAGGTTTGACAGAAAACTGTTAAATTCTTTAAAGCAATTATCCTTCAATAAAAAAATAAATAAATTTAAAACAACAAAAAAGTAAGACTAGTTGATTTCATAAATTTGTGTGCCTTGGATCCTTAGTTAAGATAACCTCTTTTGAAAATCAAAACTATCATTCTGTGCTCTAAGTGGTAGGACCAGGGTGGGTAGCTGTCATGGTGATGACAAATAAAAAATATGAAAGCTTTTCTGGAGATTAAATCAAAGGAAATCGTCTATTCCTTAAATGAGTTGCTGCCTATTACATTACTTAACCTCTTGGCATTTAAACACTATACTCATAGTGATTTAAATTACGTGGTTTACAGTTTTTAGTTTCTAATGCTACTTCTTTCATCATTTTTAGAAAAATTATTGTTAATATAAATGAGCATACTTGTTTTTTTTCTCAACATGATAATTTTATGTTCAAAGTGTAGTTTTTGATCCTACTTGTCATTCTAATTTATATTTCTACAAGATTTGTATCATTTTGAGGGAATTCTAATCCTATATAATGATGCAGATGTTATCAACAACCTTAATTCAATCTGATCTTAGTATGCTGAGTACTCAATTCTAACCATATTACTATGAGCTATGCATATTTAGCTAAATTTATATTGAATAATAAGATCTTATGAAGTTATAAATGTATACCTATTTAGTTTCTTGCCATTCTTGACTTCCATAATAGTGAGCATCAATGTTTTCTTCTGTTCCTTCTCCTTCTGGGCCTTCATGGTGATCATCATCATCTTCACTGTCACCATCATCTTGAAATCTCCTGAAAACTTGGGTCTTCAGTTGTATCGTTTGACCATTAGTACTTTGTTGTTCACCATAGTAAATAGTGTGTATATGAGGGAAGCAGGAGAAAATGTATGAGCTTATTGGTGCTTTCAGCTTATTTTGATCTACACGAATGTATGTTAAATGGTGGTAATGTAGTGGATCAACTGATGGACACATCACTGTGACATTGACATCTGAAAAATACAAATTAAAAATTAATCCTTCTGTATTATATCCATAATACTATAATGGATTTTATTAAAATATTTATTAGGTTTAATTATTTTTATAGTAATCAAATAATAAAATGAAACTATAAGTGAATTTTATATTATCTAAATAAATGATGGCTTCATTGGCTATTAAGTAATTATTTAATTATTAAATAAATTATTTAAGTAATAAATTCCTAGCAGAAACAATCTCAGAGAAAAAAAAGTGAAAATCACGTATAGTTCTACTATTCAAGATCTCATATTTCTTTGTATACTCTATAGTATTTCATATTTTTTCATATACTTGGTAGTACATATTCTCAAAGTTCAAAGTGATAACATTTAATAGAAAAGACTATAAACCTTGAAGTACAAATTTCTCTGGGGCCCATTTCTGCCATTTCCTTAGCCAGCTTCAAAGCAACCATTTGTAATTTGTAGTGCGATTTAAAGCATGGGCTTTTAAAGATCTGTTCTTTAAAAGAACAAAATAAGATTTTTTTTTTGTATCTTTAACAGACAATAATGGACTTCCCTGGTGGTCCAGTGGTTTGGAATCTGCCTGCCAGTGCTGGGAACACAGGTTCGATCCTGGTCTGGGAAGGTTCCACGTGTAGTGGGGCAACTAAGCCCCTGCACCACAGCTACTGAACCCACACTCGAAAGCCTGTGTGCTACAGCTAGAGAGTAGTTCCCGTTTGCAGCAGCAGAGACCCAGGACAGCCATAAATAAATAGATGAACAGAATAGGTAACCAACAAGGACCTAGAACAGGGAACATTGCTCAATATTTGGTAGTAACCTAAAAGAAAAGAATTGAAAAAAATAGATATTTATATATATATAACTGAATTCCTTTGCTATACGCCTGACCCTAACACAACAGTGTTATTCAACTATGCTCCAATATAAAATAAAAATTACAAATAAATAGTAAAACACAGACATACACAAAATGAAATTTTACATACTTTCAATTTCATTATTTTCTAGGTATAGGTGTTGTAAATTCCTTGGAATATAGAATGCTTGCTTCAGTTTGTTGTGTCCAACATTGAGCTCTATAAGGCTGGAAAGATTAAAAATATTATATGGAATGTCTTGTAGTTTGTTGTGTGATATTCTTAGCGCATGAAGTTTTGGAAGTTCGTTGAAGTAATTTTCTGGTATAGAAGATATTGAATTATTTTCTAAAGACAGATACATAAGTGAAGAAGGCAAACCAGGAGGCATTGATTCTAATCTATTATTACATAGATTGAGCTGCATTAATTTTTCCATTTTGGCAAGTGCTTTTTCTTGTAACATAGAATCATCAATTTTATTAAAACAGAGATCAAGCATGGTCAAGTTGACAAGCCCACTCACAGCATTTGTCTGCAGTCTGGAGATTTCATTGTAACCTAGAAAAATCCTTTCCAAAGACTTAGGAAGAGGAAACGGAAAGTCTTCTAAATTGTTGTGCTGTAGGTGAAGCTGTAGTAGATTTGACAGTTTAGCAAACACACCATGATCAATCTTTTGAGATTTAATTTTGTTGTGGCTGAGGTTGATTTCTTTAAGATGAGTGGCATTGATAAATGAATCTGCAGTCACAGCCTCAATTTCATTAAACTGAAGATAGACTTGCTGAATGTGTGCTGGAATATTTGGGATAGTCTTTAATTTGCGATTATCACAGTACATTGATGATGGAAAGTTAGGTGGACAGAAGCATTCACTGGCACAACCTAAAGTATGCTGATGAAATGGAGCTTCATAGTTTATATTTAATTGGAATTCTGTTTGGTAGACATCATCTGGTTCTTGGTCATAATCTTCATCCCACTGATAACTTTCATATTGGCAATATACTTTGACTCCAAGAAAGAAGAAAAGGACACATACTGAACTTGAAAAGCCCATGTTCCTTTTTTGTCCTATTACAAGACAAAGGGAAATATATAGTGGAAAAAGTGAGTGAAACATGTAATAATTCTTATATAAATGGACAGTTATCTAAAATGTACAATATCTATGTCTGATTTGAAATATGTAAAAGAACGTCCAGAATTAATGGCTGCTGCTCAGAACAAAATTAATGTTTAAGGTGATATTTTTTAAAAAGCCTCGTACTGCATTGAACCAGATTAAGTAATCATCTTTTTAGAGAATCTCGATTTGTCTTGCTTACTAAACTGTGGATTCACAATGATAGCATGACATCTTTCTACCCCAAAGCTAAGTGCTTTTTCCATATGGATATTAGATGGTCTCACTATTTGGCCCTGTCAGTGATGTTCACTACCTGTGAGAAGAAAGACCCTATGTTTTAGTTACTTAGGAGATTATTAATCCTGACCAAAATTTGCCCACTGTAACTCCTGTTTGCTGATGTTCTTTTCTGTTCTTTGGAAAAACATAGAACACTCCATTTTATGTGAAAGCTTGAGATATTAAAAGTAAATATCATGTTTCCTCTCAGTGTTTTCTGTCCAAGTCTGATTGTCACTTCAAATTTTCCCTGTGAAATCGTTTCCAGAATCCACTTATTTTGTCTCTGACTCTACTTGAATAACTGCATCAAATCCTAGATATACACAATATTTACATTCTACAAAGTTTTAGTTTCTAATTGGTTATTCTATACATTTTTCCTAATTACCCTCCTAGCTTTTTTCTTTCCACTATTTTTTTTTTTGAGTTAATTTCTAGATACACAGGTATTAAAAACACACTCCTTATTTCCAAGGAGTTTGGGTCTAGTGGAGAATCAGACGTGCAATACAGTGAAAAGGAGGGTATGTGTGGGGTAGGATTGTAAAAGAGGGAGGCCCAGCTTGTGAAAGAGAGACAAATGACAACAGTCATGCTGAAACTTGAAGTTGTAGTGAATGATGGGATATGTGAACTGGATGAGGAGCCTGAAAACCTTCATTTCAGTCCTATCACTTATGACAGTCGAGTCACTTATATCTGCCTCTTGCCTCATCAGTAAAATAAGAACTATAATCACTTGCCTGCTTATCTCACTTGGTAGTTGTTATTGTCATAAATGCATATGAGGTATGCATGTTAAAAGTACTTTCCAAATTAGAAAGTGATCCAGATGGAATAAGTATGTTATTTAGGAAAAGTTTTAAAAAAATCATACCTCTTTTATTATAAGGCCTTTTTTCTCTACCCTTCTCATCTAGGATTTCATGAGAAGATTAATATTCTCACAGAATTAATATCCTACATCATTGTATGTAATGAAATAGCTTATCTCCTGTTCATCTAGAATGGTATTATTTTTCATCATTGGATAAATGAAAAAATAGTTACTTAAATCATTTTCTCTGACAGAACCCTCTTTGAGAAAGGGTGCCCTAGATCCTAACAACTTAGTTTCTTAGTCTTTTTTCTTTTCTTGTCAGAATCTGAATAGTACAGAATGTAAATATTCCTCTAGTTTCCCAGGTGCCACTAGCAATGAAGAACCCTCCTGCCAGTGCAGGAGATGTAAGACATGCAGGCTTGATCCCTGGGTTGGGGAGATCCACCGGAGGAGGGCATACCAACCCACTCCAGTATTCTTGAGTGGAGAATCTTGTGGACAGAGGAGCCTGGCAGGCTACAGTCCATAGTCACAAAGAGTCAGACACAATTGAAGCGGCTGAGCTTGCCCTTGTGCACCCACAGTACCTTTGGGTCTTGTCAAAGACAAGGTACTGCAAGTCCTTTGCATGCTGACTGCTATCTCCTGTCTTTATAACTTACTTCATGTAGTAACTCCAACTGCAACAATTTTTACTTTCAATGGGACCTAAAAATTATTGATCCAACTGTTTTTCACTGCTCCTCATTCATACCTCTCAGTATACTCAGGTCCTACCAACCTAAACCCATAGTGCATCATGGCCATCGCTGCACATGCCCTCAGTTTGCTGGCTCCTTGAATCTTCATAGTCCAACCCTGGTTACTCCAGTTCTCCATCCTCCCATAGCCTGACTCATGCAGCTGACAGCAATAGGACTGTGCCAACTGGCTCACTTTAAAGTCATGACCGTTGAAGTGCTGCCTTTGTGACATCTCATTAGTCCATTCCTTTTCCCTTTCTCCTACACAAGCCTCTAAAACCTCACCATTGCTTTTGGATGATGACCCTGCTTCCTTTTTCACTCAGAAACTATAATAGATAATCATTTACTCTAATATATTGTCTTGTATTTAATCCTATCCCTTCCTACAGAAAATGCCAAACAGTAATGATTTGATCTTTTTAAACAGTTTTGCCTTTGAAATTTGTAGTTTCCTTTTGATAATCAGTTAGATTCCATCTGTTGTTCCTTCTTATCCATTTGATCCATGAAGGACATGGCATTTAAATTAGACTTTGAAGGAATATGAAGGTTCTCACAGAGGGAAGTAGAGAAGAAAATTTGCAGATAAAAGAAATGAGCAAAAAACATGTAAAGCAACAAAGGATGAGATGTTTGGGAAGTTGTGGTTAACTGTTGAAATAGCAAAATAAGATTGTACAGCTAATCTGGCCCAGAACCTTGAGGCCTAAATTGTGATCTTAGGAATTTGCATGTTGGGAATGAACACCTAGTTCATTAATATAGTTGAGCCATGATCTTCACACTGCAGTGTTCGTGCATCAAGTAAGAGTCCTGGGAGGGGAAGTGAAAGAGTATGGTCTTATCCCAAAGTAAAAAATATTACTAGTGATTTATTTAGTTTGATTTGGTTATTCAGTAATTGTCTTGAATTTTAGGGGTGAGGCATTGTGATCGGTGGGGAACACAGACTGAAAAAGACATGAAGACATGGCTCCTTCTATAAAGAGCATTCAATTTAGTGGACAAGAGAGTCACAACACAGTGAACCGATTCTCAGACAAAGGGAACTATGGCTTGCAGCAGAGATATCAGTGCTGTGGGAGCCAGTGGCTTAACTCTGCAAGAGTGAGACAGGGAAATCTTTGTAGACATCATTTGGCCAAGATTTGGGGAGATTAGCAGGAATGGATAATAGAACATTCTATACATATTACTCTCTGGTTGATAATATTTTACATATTAAATTTATAGTATTTTATATACTCATTATATCAGTACTATAGCATATCAACTTTTTAAAAAGTACTTGTCATACTTCATTTAAAGTACTGCTCCATGAAGTTGAGATGAAAGTAGAAGCAAAGAGGCAAAAACATACAACTACGCAGGATCAGGCCATGTAGAGGGTCTCAGAGGTTGACTGTTATACAGTTGAACTTCAAAAACAGCACTACTCATTAGAGCTCTGAATTTTACCCTTGTGTTAAGAACATCAGTAATTATCAATTAGTAACCTTATATTTGAAAATTAAAGTTGTGACTATTCGATAGTTACGAGAAATTTGGGGTTGGGGGGAGAGACCTGGATGATACTTTTTAGTTCAGCCTTTACCTTTGACTTGGCATCCAGACCTGAAGATGGTGGCCTTTCTGAAAATAAGGAGATTCTTAGTATTATCTGCTTTTGATCTTTTTGGCCAACTAAGAAGAAAGGTCCTTCCTTGAAGACAGTTTGTCTTCTGAATCTGAGCTCATCCATTGAGCCCTCATTCATGGAAGACCTTGGCTCTATAGCTCAACTTTGTCCCACTCCCTTTTGACTTACTGCAGTTTTCTGTTCAGAAATCCATTCCGTCTTCATGGATATAGCCGTTATTTTCTATTCCTCTTACTCCTCAACTTCACCCCTGATCATTTTACTTGTTACAGTGATCTTATTTCTTTTCATCCAAATTTTTCATTCAGCTAATTGTTTACCAGTCATTTGTTAAGCATATTGTTATTACTTCTACCTTTGATGTTCAGCAATTTATGCCATGTTTCCTATAGGATAAGTCATAGTGAAACATTATAACTCATTGTCAATCATCTCATATCCCAACTTCTAATTTTTGATAGGCTGGAGTACAATGAACATTGTGGAAGTGCTCAAAAATTTGCTAAATGAATGATTGATTGATTGATTATAGATTGCATCTTGTTGGTGATGTTTATTACTACTAATGTTGATTGTTTCTAGGCATTTATTTCACCGCAGTGATTTCTCTAAAAGAACATAGTCACAGAGAACATGGCTGTTTTCTTTTCTATTAAATATTTCTGTCACAATATATTATATTCACTTTTCTATTACCTGGTTTAGTAGAAAAATAACAAATGTGAAACAGAAAGTTTAAAGCAAAGTGAAACATGTTACCAGGCTTTTAAAATTATTTGTTAATGTGTATTTTTCATATTATAGCTAAAAAAGTTTCTATGTCATAACATTTCTCCTACCTGGAAAAAAACACTCATACTTTCATCAAGAAAGTTCTAACTTAAATTACTAATCAAATTGAGATGGAATTTTGTTCTGGAAAGTTTGAAATAATTTGAAAGCTTCATAGCGTTTAATTATTTTAAATACTTGTCTCATTGGTATGCCATAGAAGCTAAAATGTAATGAGACCAACTATTAGTATATAATTCAGAATTTTTTCCAAAGCAGTTTTAAATTTAAGTCTGTAAAATGAAAGTTGTATACGTCAGTATCACACCCAAGGCCTAAAGAAGTAAGATTCTTGCTATGAAAGAAAGTCTCAAGGTTATTTTTAGCCATAATACATTTGAATCTTAGTTAACTGAAACCCAAGAAACTAGATCCTTTAGAGCTACAGAACTTATATTTTCTCTTTGAGGAAGAGGCAAACACATTGTAATATTTGGTTAATAGAGAAATTTTGAGAAAATGTCCAGTGAAATTTATACAAATGCCCATTTCTTTACAACCAGAATCTCTAGCATTGCTCAGATGTATGACTAAAAGGTGTTTGCTGATTTTTTGTCAGCAACTTTTTTTGTCAAAGTTGAGAAAGAGAAAGAAAGAGAAACAGAAAACTACTGTATTAACCTGAAAGTCTTTCATTCAAAGTAAAAAAAAAATCTAAACAAAGATTATTTTATTGGGTAAACCTTAAGTTAGAAAATTAAATTTCCTGCATTACTTCTTTCCCTGAATATTTGGCTAATCAAAATTTAATGTAACTTTTACCAGATATTGCTTACCAAAATTATGCATTTATGGTGGCTATAATCTATTTTAATGTTAAATCAAATATACTTAACTTTTAACAGCAGGAATTTTTTAAAAAATTGAAAATTATTTTATCATCATACCTGTTGAATTTGCTTTAGTTTTCAGGGGCTGATGAATTTGCAAATCCTGTGAATGAATCAGAAATTCCTGAATTCTTAAACTGAGTCTCTTAAAAATCCACAGTAACTGTTGTGTTCAGGCAGGGCTGTCCCTTGAATTGCTATAGCAATTTAAGCAAATATAATCTGCTTGGAAAATACTTAGGTTGAATGAAAATTATGTATTTCTTTTCATTATCTGAAACTTTGTGGACTCTTAATTTAAATGCTTGTGTTCTTGGTCAGATTTATGTGGCTTACTTCTTTCTTTCCCCCTTAATTTTGGTTTGAGGAATGGCAAGAATTTCCTCTAATATGAAAGGCAAACAGAACTAAATGAAACAGCATGTACTGATTACTGTTTTTATTTTCATTTTCATGCCAAAGAATTCTTCAAATTAAGGTTCACAGTAACATGGAGTTCAGTGTCTGGCATTTTAAGGTGGAACTCAGAGTCATCTTGAGACTTTGGTTATCTGATAACCTTGTGTTCTCACCAGTGCTTTCCTTTATTAAGACAAGGAATCAGGATTAGAAATATACAGCATTTCACTTCTAGTTTATTTTTTAAATGAAATAGACTGTCATTTGTGACACAGATTAGATGGTATTTCCACAAAGCATGAGATTGCTTTTCCATAAAAAGAATTATACCTTCTTTTCTATCAGCTTTCTCACTTTCCCCTCAAATATAGCCACTAGCATACCTTCTAATAAAATATTTGAAATAGAATTATTCTCTTTGTTATGGAATTTACTCAGAAGGTATATCTCTGATTTGTCTATTTTTACTAGTACAAAAAATAATTTTATAATATTAAATAAGATGGAGTTAGAAACTTCTGTTGACCAACCATTTTTGCCTTTATTTTGCAGATGTAGGAAATTTACAAATTTCACTGAACAGTCTCTCCTGAAGAGTATCACTTAACTACTTAAATGCTATATTTTTATACTAATGTTCTCATATTTTAAACAGAGAGTTAACTTGTGTCTCTTGGCAGTGAATTTTGAGTTCATTCTTTTGGGAGATTCTTTCAAGCTTGTACAAACTAATAAGATAAAGTGATTCTTGAAATTTGTTTTTGTTTTCTCAAAATAGTATTTTCCATTAAGTTTTTACAAATAACTCACAAGATTTATTTGGTTATACTTCATACTTTTAAAACGTGTACAGTGTTTCAGGAGATGTTTTGGCAATATTATAAAAATCTTATCTGTTATTTGAGACACTGGTCTGTAAAACGTGGCTAATCGTGTTTGGGCCAAGATTTCATCCCGTTACTGATCTTTTCCATATGTTTCCTATTAGTGTTTGTTCTTAAACCTCAGGCTGCCACACTAAGGAAGAGAGAGCAAATCTGTGTACTTTATCCAAAAATTATTCTATATGCCCTGATAGTTCTTTTGGAAGATTAATTTAAAATTAGCAGCTTAATTTTTCTTTAATTCTTCATTTAACTGTGAGATTTGAACTTATGATAGTGATTTTGTTATTCATGTTCTTAACAAATGTGAAAATATTTATCAATAAGTAACTGGAACACTCAGAATTAAAAGTAGTATCTAGGAAATTTAAATAAGGTTGATGATTTCATCAAGTTTTAGTTTGGTAGGGGATGGGAGAGTTGGTTTGAGTCAGACCTTAGAGGAAAAATAGAAGCTGCAAGTAATTGTGATAGTTCACTGTTTTAGTTAGAGTTTATTTTATTTTATTTTTTAATTAGTTAATTTATTTTGGCCATGCTGTGCAGCTTGCAGTATCGTAGTTCCTTTACCAAGGATTGAACCCTTACTCTCAGCAGTGAAAGCACAGAGTCCTAACCACTAGACTGCCAGGGAATTCCCTCAGTTGATGGTTATAATTGTAGCAATTAGGGAGAAAAGTCAGTTGAATTGGTAAAAATCTAAATTACATTCTATGATTACAATTTGATTGAAGTAGATTCAATATCTCAGATCCAAATAATTAGTGCTGGCTAGGAAAGGTCTGACTGAGACTTAGTAATTATGGTAATAAACCATAATAAGCATTTTTAATTAATTTATTCATCCAGCTAATACTTGTTGAACACCTGCTTTATTAAAGGCACTTTTAGCTGCTGAGGACCTAGCAGCTAAAATAGTCTCTTTTTAATCATAGAAGAGGAAGATAGAAAATAAACATATATCAAGTGGTATAGAGTGCAATGGAAAAATGAATGAGCACAGAGGTATAAGTCAGTAGTTCTGACACTACTGTGATGTATGCTGGAAAGGTATGGTACTGCAGCTGTGGCAGAACTGCTGGAAGGAGCTTACAGACAGGCACGTTGAGGTGGTGGGAATGAAAGGCAACAGTTGTTTTAGACCTCATTAACACTTATCTGACTATTTCCCCAATTTATTTGGTATATGAAAGTATTACTTTTGATTTTAATTTCCATTTCCCTTATTACTAAACAGGTTGAACATTTTTTCGAATGTTTTTCAGCCATTTGAGTTTTTTCTTCTGAGATATGCCTGTTTTTTTTCTTTTTTTTTTTTTTTGCTCACTCTTCTATTATGTTATTTGTCTTTGTGATTGACTTTAAGGGTTTCTTTTTTAATATATTATGGCTACCTATCTTTTGTTATATGCATGACTGTTGTCATTTTTCAGTTGATTCTCCTGGGTTTTTCAGGTACATATGAGTCATATGCAAATGATATTGTACCTTCTTTTTTAATATTTTTGAAGGGATAGCTTGTATTTCAAGAAGACATTTTGCTAATCTTTACTATTCAGACAACTGGACTGTTGGTTTGTATTTCTCTTAGTTAACGCCTAACTAAACCACGTGAGATAAAAAATACAATTCAAATCAATAAACCACACAATAACAAAACTGGGAGACACCATAGAAACCTCATCATATAAGGAAGTATAAAGAGAAGAATTTTATTTTTCTTTTAAATTAATTTCTTTATTTTAATTGTAGGCTAATTACCATATTCTGATGGGTTTTGCCATACATTCACATGAATCAGCCATGGGTGTTCATGTGTCCCCCCATCCTGAACCCCCTGCCCCTGGCTCAGGGAATGTAAAATATGTATTTCCACAAAGCATGAGAAATCCAGAGACTAAACTGTTTAACTAGAAATTGAGGGTCAAAATAAACCAAATTCTCAGCAAAAAAAAAAATTTTAAAGGCCAGTATACTATTAGGCACAAATGGCAGAGAGTGCAAAAGAGCACTCAAAGGCTCATGGAGCATCCAGTACTCTCCACCCTCACACAAATTTCCAAAATTGGGTAGGTTCAAGAGGGAGGAGACGTGTATACCTATGGCTAATTCATATTGATGTATAACAGAAACAAAAGTAATGTTGCAAAGCCATTATCCTTCAGTTAAAAATAAATTGTTTAAAAGTCAGCTTGCCAATTCAGGAGAAGCAGAAAAATAAAGTTGTTTATATAATCCATTCAGTGTTTTGTTTTATTTTCACTGACTGCAAATAAAGTACAAAGCAATAGCATTTTCAGATTCAGGAAAAAGTGATAAGATGTGTTTCCCTTTGCCAAATTAATGAGAATTTTTTTTTTTTTTTTTTTTGTTGTTGTTGTTAAAGAGGATGGGATATATGGATCCAAGGAGCAGAATTCCTATTACTTATGTTTATTGAGTTCAGTTCGGTCACTCAGTCATGTCTGATTCTTGGCGACCCCATGGACTGCAAAACTGCAGGCTTCCCTGTCCTCACCAGTTCTTGGAGCCTACTCAAACTCGTGTCCATCAGGTTGGTGATGCCATCCAGCCATCTCTTCCTCTGTCGTCCCCTTCTCCTCCCACCTTCAATCTTTCCCAGCATCAGGGTCTTTTCCAGTGAGTCGGTTCTTCACATCAGGGGGCCAAAGTATTGGAGTTTCAGCTTCATCATCAGTCTTTCCAATGAATATTCAGGACTGATTTCCTTTAGGATTGACTAGTTTTATCTCCTTGCAGTCCAAGGGACTCTCAAGAGTCTTCTCCAACACCACAGTTCGAAAGCATCAGTTCTTCAGCACTCAGCTTTCCTTATAGTCCAACTCTCACATCCATACATGACTACTGGAAAAACCATAACTTTAACTACAGGGACCTTTGTTGGCAAAGTAATGGTCTCTGCTTTTTAATATGTTGTCTAGGTTGATCATAGCTTTTCTTCCAAGGAACAAGTGTCTTTTAATTTCATGGCTGCAGTCATCATTTGTGGTGATTTTGGAACTCCCAAAAATAAAGTGTCACTGTTTGCACTGTTTCCCCATCTTTTACCATGAAGTGATGGGACTGGATTCCATGATCTTAGTTTTCTGAATGTTAAATTTTAAGCCAACTTTTTCACTTTTCTCTTTCACTTTCATCAAGAGGCTCTTTAGTTCTTCTTCGCTTTTTGCCATAAGGGTGGTGTATCTGAGGTTATTGATATTTCTCCTGGCAATCTTGATTCTAGCTTGTGCTTCATCCAGCCTGACATGTCTCATGATGTACTCTGCATATAAGTTAAATAAGCACGGTGACAATATACAGCCTTGACGTACTCCTTTCCCGATTTGGACCCAGTCTGTTGTTCCATGTCCAGTTACAACTGTTGCTTCTTGACCTGCATACAGATTTCTCAGGAGGCAGGTCAAGTGGTCTGGTATTCCCATCACTTGAAGAATTTTCCACAGTTTGTTGTGATCCACACAGTCAAAGACTTTGGCATAGTCAATCAAGCAAAAGTAGATGTTTTTCTGGAACTCTCTTGCTTTTTTGATGATCCAGCGGATGTTGGCAATTTGATCTCTGGTTCTCTGCCTTTTCTAAATCCAGCTTGAACATCTGAAAGTTCACAGTTCACATACTGTTGCAACCTGGCTTGGAGAATTTTGAGCATTACTTGCTAGCGTGTGAGATTAGTGCAGTTGTGCAGTAGTTTGAACGTTCTTTGGTATTGCCTTTCTTTGGGATTGGAATGTTTACTCAGGTTAACAGTTATTAAGGAAATTTTTAGGAGATGGTTATATTGCCAGTGGTAAAGTTCTGGGATGGGTAGGTCTGCCGGTGCAGTGAGTGAATGAATGGATGTTTGCTGGATGAAGTGGGAGTATGAACTAGGAGGGAGCATGGAAGAACCTTCTGGAGTGATAGAAATCTTTTATATTTTGATCTCCTTTGAACAAATGGTGCTAAGACAATTGGGTCACATGCAAAAATTTAGTTAAAATGAAATAAAGATCTAAGTTTTAGAGCTAATACTATTACATTTCAGAAGAAAAATTAGTCATTATCACCTTGGGTTAGTTAGGCATCAGTTTCTTAGATGTGACCCTGAAAGCATAAGAAACGGAAGAAAAATATATAAATTGGGTACCATTAAAATTTAGATTTTTTTTTTCTGTACCAAAAGATACCACAAGAGTGGGGAGAAAAAAACAACACACGTGGGGAAAAAAGTTTGCAAATCATATATATGATTAAGAACTTGTGTCTAGAATAGTTAATAAACTCATACAAGTCAATAATAATGATAATGATGAATTTACAGTGACTGGAGAATCTAAATATATGTTTCTCCAAAGATAATAAATGACCAATAAATACATGAAAAGATGCTTAACATCCCTGATCATCAGGAAAATGTACATCAGAACCACAGTGAGGTGCTACTTCATGCTTTCTAGTAGCTGAAGTAAAATGTATGGACAACTGCGAGTATTCGTGATGGTGTGGAAAAATTAGAATCTATATATATTGCTGATGAAAATTTTAAATGGCACAGCCACTTTGGAAAGCAATCTACAGTTCCTCAAATAATTGAACGTAAAGTTTCCACTTGACCAATCAGTTTTACTCCTAAGTATATAGCCAGGAAAAGCGAAGATATATGTTCACACAAAAACTGTATGCATATATTTATAGCAGCATATTTGTAATAGCCAAAAAGTAAAAACAACTTAAATATCCATCAGCTGACGTATGAATGAATTAAAGTGGTTCTTTCATACAATGGAGTATTGCTGCTGCTGCTGCTGCTGCTGCTGCTGCTGCTGCTGCTGCTGCTGCTGCTGCTAAGTCACTTCAGTCATGTCCAACTCTGTGCAACCCCATAGACGGCAGCTCACCAGGCTCCCCTGTTCCTAGGATTCTCCAGGCAAGAACATTGGAGTGGGTTGCCATTTCCTTCTCCAATGCGTGAAAGTGAAATCGCTCAGTCGTGTCCGACTCTTAGCGACCCCATGGACTGCAGCCTACCAGGCTCCTCCATCCATGGGATTTTCCAGGTAAGAGTACTAGAGTGGGGTGCCATTGCCTTCTCCATATGAAATGTCCAGAATAGGCAAATTGATAAAAACAGTGGATTTGTGGTTACCTAAGGCTGGGAGTAAGTGAAGAGTGATTTTAATCAGGACAGGATTTCCTTTTGAAGTGACAAAAATGTTTTGAAATCAATTGTGTGATGCCTGCTAACCTTGAATATATTAAAAATCTTTGAGCGATATGCTGTTTTTTGAACTGTATGCTTTAAATGGTGAATTGTATGACATGTGAATTATACCTCAAATAATGCTGTTATTAAAAATAGTAATAATGATGAGAGTGTAAATGAATGTAATTAGCTATAAGGATTCCCAGATTGCTTAGTGGTAAAGAATCCACCTGCCAGTGTAGGAGCTGCAGGCGACGTGGGTTCGATTCCTGGGTCAGGAAGAGCCCTGGAGAAGGAAATGGCAGTCCACTCCAGTATTCTTGCCTGGAAAATCCCCTGGACAGAGGAGCCTGGCAGTCTACCATGCATGGGGTCACAAAGAGTTAGACATAACTGAACATCCTTACACACACGTAAGTTGGTCATTTTAAAAATTGAGTCAGAAGTACATGAAAGTTCATTTTAGTGTTTTTCAACTTTTGCTTCCATTATAAATTTTCCTTATTAAAAAAGAAATCTCCAAACCGTAATTCAAAAAGTCACACATATCCCAGTGTTCATTGCAGCACTGTTTATTAGGTTGGTGAAAAAGTAATTGCTGTTTCATATATGGCACCCCAGTCCAGTATTCTTGCCTGGAAAATCCCATGGATGGAGCAGCCTGGTAGGCTTCAGTCCATGGGGTCGCTAAGAGTTGGACACGATTGAGCAACTTCACTTTCACTTTTCACTTTCATGCATTGGAGAAGGAAATGGCAACCCACTCCATTGTTCTTGCCTAGAGAATCCCAGGGACAGGGGAGCCTGGTGGGCTGCCATCTCTGGGTTCGCACAGAGTTGGACATGACTGAAGCGACTTAGCAGCAGCAGCAGCAGCAAGGCTCAGACACGTCTTTATTAATCAAAATAGGAACCATTACAATCTACACATTTTTGCCAATAAAAAATAGTTTTTATGTAGTGTAAAAATCTGTGCTTTAGGATTTGCTGAACTTTTGGGAAGCATTTTCTGTATGCTGCCGGTTGTGGAAGCATTTTCCCTGCTAAAATTTTTTGAGAGGCTTGAAGAAGTAGTAGTCGGTTGGTGAGAGGTCAGGTGAATATGGAGGACGAGGCAAAACTCCTTAGCCCAGTTCAATCAACCAAAGTATTGATTGCGTGATGTGTGGTCGAGCGTTATCATGGAGCATTGAGCCCATTCTGTTGACCCATGCCGGCTGCAGGCATTGAAGTTTTCTGTATATCTCATTGATTTGCTGAGCATATTTCTCAAGTATAATGGTTTTGCCAGGATTTAGAAAGCTATAATGGACCACACTGACAGCAGATCACCAAACTTTGACCATGATCTTTTTCTAGCGCTGATTTGGCTTTGAGAAGTGCTTTGAAACTTCTCAGTTCAGCCACTGAACTAGTCATCACTGGTTGTCGTATAAAATCCACTTTTTGTCGAATGTCACAATCCAATCGAGAAATGGTTCATTGTTGCACAGAATAGGAGAAGCCAACACTTCAAAACAGCAATTTTTTATTATTTTCAATCAGTTCATGAGGCAACACTTCCTGAGTTTTTTCACCTTTCCAATTTGCTTCAAGTGCAGCCCACATGTTGACATTGAGTTCTTCAACAACTTCTCATGTAGTTATAAGAGGATAAGCTTTGGTGATTGCTCTCAACTGGTCATTGTCAACTTCTGATCCCAGTCACTGTGCTCCTCATCTTCAGGACTCTCGTCTCCTTTGCAAAACTTCTTGAACCACCACTGCACTGTACGTTCATTAGCAGTTCCTCGGCCAAATGTGTTGATATTGCAAGTTATCTCTGCTGCTTTATGACCCATTTTGAATGGAATAAGCAAATCACTTGAATGTGCTTTTTGTGTAACATCATTTCCCTAGTCTAAAATACATATAAAATACATTTAATTTATATTATGTGTAATATAAATATAAAGCAAGTAATAAGTAATTAGCAAAAAAACTTAAAGTAAGAAATGCACATTGAAATGATGCATAACATAACCACATTTACTTAAGAATGTATTCCAATATAAAACAGCAAAATTCAAAAATAGAATACCACAATTACTTGTGCACCAACCTAATACAGTAGTCAGGACATGAAGGCAACCTAGATGTCCATCCACAGATGAATGGATAAAGAAGTTGTGGTACATATATAAACAGTGGAATATTGCTCAGCCATAAAAAGGGATGAATTTGAGTTAGTTGAACTGAGGTGGATGAACCTGAAGCCTGTTATACAGAGTGAAGGAAGTCAGAAAGAGAAAGATAAATATCACATACTAATGCATATATATGGAATCTAGGAAAATGATACTGATGAAACTATTTGCAGAGCAGAAATAAAGACACAGGTGTAGAGTATGGACTTGCAGACAGAGCAAGGGAAGGAGAGGGTGGGACAAACAGAGAGTAGCATTGAAATATATGCATTGCCATATGTAAAATACATAGCTAGTGGGAAGTTGCTGCATAACACAGGGAGCTCAGCCTGGTGCTCTGTGATGACTTAGATGTGTGGGATTCCCCCCACTATGGAAGGGCTCATTTTCAAGCAGTTGTCTTTATTATCATATTATTATTTCACCAAGGGAGAGATGTTACTGCTGGAAATGCTTACCTTGTTACAGCACTGTTCAGAGCTACTTGGGTGGGAGGATCTGTTTCTTTTAGAGTTCTCCAGAGCCTGTGATAGACACTATAATAAATCCTTTTGAAAACACTGAATGCATTGATAGAAAATGCCATCTGCCCCTATTTCAGAGTAGTGTGGGACACACAATACATCTGCATCAGGTAAGTATATGTCTGTGAGAGAGCTGCAGGTGGCGGGGCAGGGCAGGGCGCATCTAGGATGAAAAGAAAGATATGTAGGATAAAAAGACATTGCTTTGTTAGAGTGAGGATAAAGGCTTTTTATTTCCTTTCAATAAACACCCTTTGTTGATTCCAGAAGTATGTTTTGAGATAACGAAGTGTGCTACCCTTTGGTGGGAGAGAGAAAAGGGATGCAAACCTAACTAAAACATAATACTGGGCCTTCCTTGGCAGTCCAGTGGTTAAGAGTTTGCCTTCCAACTCAGGGGTTGCTGGTTCGATCCCTGGTTGGGGAACTAAGATCCCATGTGCCTCTTGGCCAAAAAAACAGAACATAAAACAGAAGCAGTATTGTAACAAATTCAATAAAGACTTTAAAAATGGTCCATATTGAAAAAAAAAATCTTAAGAATACAGTGCTTACAATCAAGATATCTACAATTCTCTAGAGGATATGAAGGGGAAAAACCCATATTTAAATAGCCACAAGAAGTTAAGATTGTGATGAGTGCAAAAGAGAAGCATATTAAAATACTGGGAAGGTTCTGGAGATGGGATGTGAGAAACCACATCTGTTTGTGGGAGAATCAGGAAGATGAACTGAGAAGGGTGAACTTTGACACAGACAATTGAAGTTGGGAAAGATTTTGACAGATGCACGTGATGCTGTGTTAATAAAGTCACAGAAGCCAGAAGATACAGAGCATATTTGAGAAATAGTAAATAATTTTCAACTGGAGTATAAAAAGATGTAAACATGAAATAAAAATCTCAAAAATCATAGATAATCTTGAAAGGTGAATTAAGCAGTTTTTGTAATTCTGTGATCAATGGGAACGGTTATAGTCTTTTGATAAAGGACTGATAATCCAGATAGTATGTAAGTCTGTTTGGTTAGTCATAATAGAGTTGAATTGGCAAAATGAGGCCAGGAACTTATTTTGATACTACAAATAGAAAATAAAGTGATTTGTGGTATGGTGAATGAGAATAAAAAGGAAGGAATGGATGCAAGTAACATGGGAGGTAGAGCAGGAATGGCACTTGCTGAAGTTTAAAACCAGACAGACTGGGGGAAAGAAGAGTTCAAGAGGGGCTGTGTAGGTTTGAAAGAAATTGTTTTTGATGTTGATTTTTATTGAATGTTATATCTCCAACTATTTGGGTTTTGAGAGTTCGTTAATCCCCAGTACAATCCACTTTTGAGAGGTGAATTTCAGAGGCCTTACCTAAAACATTATGGCTAATGTTTAGAAATGCATGAGTTTATCAGGAGCAAAGTGAAGAGGCCAAAACAGTATTGAGGAGGAGCACTAGCCATTAAAGAGCAACCTGAAAGGCGTGGTGTGTGGAAGCCAATAGGCGTAGAATCTCCAGGAGGAAGCACTGTCCACTATTTTATAAGGTTGATCTCACTAACTAAAACATTAGTGTTTTATCATGGTTAAAAGCTTTGAGCTAGAGTGCTGGGATCAAATCCTAGATAGGTAAAGGTACCTGCCTCATAGGGCTGTTGTGAGGATTAAATGAATAAATTCAAGTAAGGCATTTGGAAGAATATCTGAAAATGTTCTTAACACACCTCCAAAATAAGACAATTCTTTTACCAAAAACTGGAATTAGAAAGGAAAGAAAAATAATGCTGTAGTTTAAGGAGAAACAAAATTGATTTTTAAAAAAAACTTTTAGCAACTTCAGGTGATTTTCTAAAAGTATTATATTTGTTTTGTGAATTCTGTGATCTTTTTTTACTGTAGTATTTGGAAGGAAATAAAGGTAGATAGTCTCTGAGATTTTTTTTCTACCTGGAAGCCCTTAGTAAACTCAGTAAGTTGCAGTAATTTATTTGCTTCCAAACTTTAACAGATTTTTAGTGGGTAATATTTTGTATTTACCATAAAATATGATTAAGAAAACTTTAATACAGTTTTGGGTGGTTATGCTTTTAGTACTGATTTGCTTTTTGCAAACTTACAACCAAAAATGGTTAACAGCTGTGGGATGAAAGACGTAGACATTAACTACAGGAAATTAATTTTAGTGATTTCAGGAATCGTTTCCAGTAGTTAGAAATTTTTGCTGCCTTTCCTTTTTAAAAAGAAAAGCTTCTTTCTTTTAAGATTTTCTATTCAGATCATAGGGCTCCCCAGGTGGCTAAGTGGTAGAGTCCTCCTGCCAATGCAGAAGCCACAGGAGACATGGGTTTGATCCCTGTGTTGGGAAGATCCCCTAGAGGAGGAAATGACAACCTGATCCAATATTCTTGCCAGAATAATAGCATGGTCAGAGGAGCTTGGTGAACTACAGTCTGTGGGGTCCCAAAGAATCAGACACGACTGAGTGACTGAACAAACATGTTCAGATCATAAACTAATTTATTTGTTTAGATGATTCTAACCTTAGCACTAACTTATAAATTTAATTATTAATTCCCAAAACTGGATTATTACAATTTCAATAAATTTCTACTTATGTTCTCATAAGTGGCATGATGTCACATCTTATTTTTATGATATATTGTAGAAAATGAATTGTATTTGTTAAAACTATTAGAACTTTAGAACATTTTAATTTTAAGATGATTGTCATTATTATATATCCTTTTTTAAAGATTTATTCATTTTTTGGCTCTGTTGGGTCTTTGTTGCATGCAGACTTTCTCTAGTTGCAGTGAACACAGCCTACTCCTTGTTGCAGTGTGCGGGCTTCTCATTGCTGTCGCTTCTCTTGTCGCAGAGCGCAGGCTCTAGGTGGGTGGACTCTAGAGCGTTGGCCCAGTAATTGTGGCGCATGGACTTAGTTGCTTCACAGCATGTGGGATCTTCCCCAGCCAGGGATTGAACCGTTGTCCACCGCATTGCAAAGCGAATTCTTAACCATTGTATCACCAGGGAGGCCCTGTTATGAATTTTTTTTTGCTTTTAAACCTCATAATCTTTCATTTTTCTTGTCAGTAAATTATTATCTGGTATAATAGTTAAGCATATTTCATGAATCTTTATGGTTTGCAGAGCATTTTTCATACACTTTTTTCATTCAGTTCTTACAGCAACCTATCAGATCAGTAGTGTGTGTCATCCCTACCCTTTTTAGATGAGAAGACAGGTTCAAAGAGATAGTGATTAGCTCAAGGCTGTAAATGGAACTGGATTTATGGGTATATATTCTCAACTCAGACCTCTGCATCCCTGGGCTCTTTCTGTTATATCACTACTGGTGGTATTATTTTAATCACACTTTGATCTTGCCCTTGCAGTTTTCAGTTCAGTTCAGTTCAGTCACTCAGTCGTGTCTGACTCTGCAACCCAATGGACTGCAGCATGCCAGGCTTCCCTGTCCATCACCAACTCTCAGAGCTTGTTCAAACTCATGTTCATAGAGTCGGTGATGCCATCCAACCATCTGATCCTCTGTCATCCCCTTCTCCTCCTGCCTTCAATCTTTCCCAGCATCAGGGTCTTTTCCAATGAGTCAGGTCTTTGCATCCGGTGGCCAAAGTATTGGAGTTTCAGCTTTAGCATTAGTCCTTCCAATTAATATTCAGGACTGATTTCCTTTAGGATTGACTGTTTTACCAAACAAAAATAACTATTTTATTTCAGGTTTGCAAACTTGTGCCAGAATTTAGAAATTAAGTAAATTTTCTATAAATCAGTGGTTCTCAACCAGCTACAGTTTGGCTCCACATGGCACATTGGCATGTTTTGGGGAAATAGTTGATTGTCACACTGTGGTGCAAGTGCTGCTGGCATCTAGTAAATACAGACCAAGGAGCTGCCAGACATTCTGGAAAGGACAGGATAGCACCCCTTCTCTGTCCCGCCCCGGCCCCATCCCACCCAGAATGATCTAGCTTACAGTGTCAGCAGTTGGGAAACCTCACTGTGAAGAACAGATCTATTTACTCTTTCTTCATCTGGATATCCCGACCCTCCACCCCTTTTTATGTGTTTGTAATGTACGGCTCTCCCCAGAATTATTTGAAGTCTAGTTTTTGAGGTGGTTTACTATAAAGATGATTAGCTCCCATAGCACAGGTATGATTTGGGTTGTTTCAATACTGTTATTAAGAATAAGCATTAACACTGTACTAAAAGTGTCATATATAAGAGTTTTATCAAAAATAGTTTATTTTTCTGGGTGGAGGAAGAAAAACCAAAGCACAAATATTTTATTTCAAGCCAATATTTTAATGTTTTCCTTATTTTTTTTAGTTTTATTTATGTTGAACACCAAAAAAATACATATGTAAGTATTGTTAATTTTTATACAGAGCTAGTTTCTATTTAATGATCTGCCTATTCAGTTATACAAGATGTGTTCTTCAGAGTTATCCAGTCTGTGCATATTTAAGGAGACAGTTTGGTATAGAGTTGATAATATCCAGTCTCTTCCAACCAAGGTCTTACAAAGGGACATCTTGAAAATATTCGTTAGCATTGAAGTGACAGTGTTATATAACCTAACAATTGACACACTGTTAAAAGCTTATAATAACTGTAATAATAAAAAAAAAAGTGAGATTTTATATAAACACTCACTATGCATTTCTATAGAGAGTTTATAATCAGGTAATAATAATTAAAAAGAAAAGTATGTGCTACAGCTTGAAAAACAGCTGTATGAATAGCATCTGTTTGAGTTGGTAATAAACACTTACTGAAGACTTTATTATAAAGAAGTTTTAAACATAAAGACAGTAAGTCTTGAAGATGTGAAAATTTGAATAAGATTATATCAAACCATACTTCAACATTATTAGAAATATTACAGTAATACCAAAGTTTTTAAAGACAGAATAAGAATAGTATAATGTACTCTTTATATAACCGTACTTGTCAATTTTCTTTTTCTAATAGCAAATGAAAGAACAAAAATTTTGCTAAGTCAAGCATTCCATTTACAGTACAGTTCTTTTTTAAATGCACTTGATAACAAAGTGTTAAATACTGAATGTCTTATTTTTTGTTACTGAGAATGTTCAAGCATGAAATTTATGCAAAATCATTTACATGTAAAAGGAAACTGCAGTATATGCCTATTTCCTTTAATCCTGATGTATCAATAGTTTTGCAAAATTCTGTTGAAATTTATTGTCATACAATAAGTCAGTGGACTTAACCACATGGGAATAGATTTTTGCATTGATGCATAGTACCACCATTATTAATAGAGTTCAAGTATTCCAAATGTAACAATTTTTGAATTTTATATTAAATGTATATCACTAATTACTAATTATCACTTCCTGAAGTTCCCAAGCTGAACACTCATTCTGCTCAAAACACAACGAAATGTTGCAGGTTGTACCTCCCAATACTTTACCGGGTTGTTGGATAAACTTATTGCACTGTATAAAGATTTCTTCATCTTTGGCACTGTTGGGCAGAAATCATTCACTCCCACTTTTGTAATTGAATTAGAATGAAGAAAGATTATCTGTTGTAATAAGGGGAAAGAATGGATTAAAAATTCTTGATAAATGTGAAAAAGAAATTCTGTTTGTAGTCAGCATTTGTTCATAGCTTTGTCTCTGTTTTGAACTGATTTGGATGTATTTTGCGTAAAACATATGTGCTCATTTATACCTGTTAAATATTTATTATAAAGACTCAAGCTCCTGTATTATACAGAAATTGCTGTATATATGAAGTGTGGTGTGTACTCATGCCAAAGCCAAGGTCAGCCTGGTCAGCACATGCCACTCTCCTGTCCCTGTCTCTACATACACACACACTCACACACATACATAGATGAAAGTTTTTTGTCGTACAGTAAAGTAGACTTACCACATGGGAATAGCCTTTTGCTTTTATGCATAGTAATACCCAACTTTTAGGATGTGTGTGTGTAGGGTTATTTCAGTACCATATGCAATAATGTGTTTTTAAAGTATTAGAAATGAGTGGAAGAATAAAATTTAATGCTCTAATAATTAGTTTTACAATATGAATGTGAAGAATTTTTAGCTAGCATTTTCTGTGTTCAAAGGAGAGAAGTGTAGATAGAGCTACTTTTTTGTTTTATAGAGAAATATGTCTATCGATATTTTAAATACATATCTGTAATATAGCATCAATAGTTGACTCTTTAGTTGCACCAATGGACAAAATACAATTTTATCGGCTGTGTATATGTCTTGTTAAATTACTCAGAAAAAAAATGGAAAATATAAGACCTTCCCTTCATTCCCTTTAATAGCCCTATAAATTCCTTCTTTGGACTCTTTTGGCAACTGAGATTTCTAGGAAATAAAAGCAATCTACTTAACTAACGATGTTTTGGCATATTATAAAGAAGGAGACTTTTGCTGGCAGGCTAGGATACCAGTTCTAGCTTTTGTTACCTCTTCATTTTGCTTTGGTAAGATTGATCTGAGCCAGTCCTGAGAACTGTTGGAGTCGCTGCTGCCCTCTATTAATCTTGGGGACTTCGTGGCAGATGCATTATATGGTTTCCTAGGAGCTCAGCAGCAGTGCAAGATGTAGTTTACCACAGCATTGACCTCACTGGGAATGGAAAACAGTGCTGGATATGGGTGTTTTTGCTTTGTGGATGTTCGTTGAATGTATCCTTATGACTATGTTTGTGTTATAATTCTGTTTAATTTTTTTAATGCTAGCAATAGTATGGATAGATTTAAGATGCTCAGAATCTAGGATCAGTATTGTGGAGTAAAGTACTTAAAGACTGGACAGCTTAAAGCAGGGAAGACCCCACTTGTGCCCACTGTTTAAAAAAACAAGATTATACACAACATTTGAAAAAAAATCAAAGCAGAAGTCGTAATCTTAATTGGCAGATTAGCACCTGCCAATGTCACATGCATTTTGATGGCTTCTAGGCCAAAGGGTTCTTTTTGTGTAGTGAACAAAACTTATTTAAAGAAAAATTAGAAAGAAATGTACAAGCAAGTGGCTCAAGACCCAGTTTTGTTCTCAATATGTTTTTCCTTAGACGATGAGGACTTTGTACAGTATATCAAGGAAAGCACATAAGAAAAATGGACTAAAGATGATTGAGATTAAGTAGGGCTGCTTAATTTGAGGTCCATAGATGTAAATCGGGAAGATCTGTGAAATTCCTAAAATTATGTGAAAAGATTTTCTTCATATTTTTCCTTAGAGTATCTAAAGCTTTATCAGATTCGTCAACAATTCTGTGGCCCCTTCTGGCTAGTCAAGAGTTGCCAGATTAGAAGGGAAAGTTTTTCTAATAATTAAGAACAAGAAATGTGAGCCCTTAATGCTCCAAACACTGACTTTTGAATATATATTCTGGCCTGAGGTTTTTGAAAAGCATCCACACTTTTAACTGGCACCACATTGATAGTGAAAACACCTCAGACTTTGTGCACATGCTCTTCCTTCATAAAATGTTTACAGAATGAAAGGTTATATAATCCTGCTTGATTTCCTCCTGACCAGTCCTGCCTTTACATAGTTATTGCCACCCCAGAAACCTGAAATTAGGTGTCAGCACCTTAACCACAATGACCTTGACAGTTTCAGCAGAAGAAGCTGAGGCTTAGAAATGGGTTCCTGAGTGTTCTGGCTGATACCTTAATAGAAACTGGCCTTCTAACACTCTTGCTGCATAAAACATGTTGGATAATCTGTAGGGTCATTAGGGTGTGAATTAGGAGGGTCATTAGGGTGTTAGAGGATGATTAGGGTGTGAAGCTACTTGCTTCTTTGCTTCAGATACTAATATATTTCATAAAAACAAAAGAAAGTATTAATGTCTACAAAACACAAATAGAATGTTTTACCTGGAGGTATTTCAACTCTTGTAATCCTGAAGGCACTTTTTTTAGTTTGTTGTTTTCTAGGTGTATTTCTCTCACACGTGGTATGTTAGCAAGACTTCCATTTTCAATATCTGTGATCCTGTTGTTTCCTAGACCCAGCCTAAGAGTGATATAAAATGCATCAACTCTTGAGTAGATGATATGATTCAGTTAGCTGAAAACACAACTAAGTTAGAAATATTTGTATATATGTTCAGAGAAAGGTATTCCATACTCTCTTTTAATAACCTATTTCAGGATGTAATAGCCCTCTCCTCTACTGTCAGAAAATTTTCTAACCTGTGTGCAACAAAAGGAACATTCGGAAAGTGTCCTTTTACTCATTCCTTCTTTCATTTCTGAGACAGAATGATAGCAATCCATTCTAGTTTTCCCTCAATTTTGATTGTGTCCCTCAACACATTCTCTAAGAAGTTTCATTAATATTGTCATCATATGGACTACCACCTACAAGTTGGATAGGATTTGAGAAATGTTTACCTTTGCAGATCTTTGTATCGTTTAAAATCCTCAAGTTCCACAACTGAAATTTTATTATAATCTAAATGTAGCTCCAGTAAAGTTGAAGGTAGTTCTAATGATAAGAAAAGAAATATGTATGTTAGATCAGGCTAAGACCAAGCCCTATTGATTATTTATTTACTCGTTAAGTTTCACATTATAGACTTAGGCAGTTTTAGGGGATTTGCTTTTTTAAATTATTATTATTATGGAAAATTTCAAACATAAAAAAATAGAAACTAGAAACCTTGCTGGTTGCTCGGCTTCAACAATTATCTCCATTTCTCCAATTTTGTTTCATCTACCTTAGTAGTTATTTATTATCTATTTGCTTTTATTAATTTATTTTTTTGCTAGAGTACTTAAAATCCAATTTCATATATAATGTCATTTCACTTGTAAAGACTAGACATCTCTAACCCCATAAGGTCATCTTTTTTTTCCCCTTACATAATCATCATGTCTGTATCACATCTAACAAAATTAGTAATAATTCTTTCCTATCTTCTAATAATCATTTCCCTAATAACCTCAAGTATATTATTTTACAGTTGATTTGTTCAGGTCAGGATCCAAATAAAGTGTACAGAATATATTTGAGTCTTGTATCTCTTTAAATCTCTTCTTCTGTTACATGCTACCTCCTCTTTCCTCTTCTATTGATTTGTTTCAGATATTAAATTGTTTGAGATACTCATTTGTAGATTGGGCTAATGGCCTCCATCTAGGCCCTTTATTTCTTATTACCTAGTAGAAGAGCTGACTCATTTGAAAAGACCCTGATGCTGGGAAAGATTGAGGGCAGGAGGAGAAGGGGATGACAGAGGATGAGATGGCTGGATGGCATCACTGACACAATGGACATGGGTTTGGGTGGACTCCGGGAGTTGGTGATGGACAGGGAGGCCTGGCGTGCTGCGGTTCATGGGGTCGCAAAGAGTTGGACACAACTGAGGGACTGAACTGAACTGAGTAGTTAGAACTAGAGACCAGATTAGATTCAGTAAATTATTCTTTCATCTGATAGTCTTCACACTCATTCATTGATTACTGCTACTTAGATTTATTATTTCATTAACAGTTGGAAAATGATGATATTCTGATTTCATCATTCATTACACATTTATTAGGTGAGATTCTTCTCTAAAAAATTTTTCTTCATTAATTATTTAGTTACTTTATAATACAGTTTTTATAGAAAAAGCAGCATAAATGTTTGATTTCATTAAAGTAATGAATTAATACAATACCCAGAGGTGTCCAATGAATTTTTTTTCTAATTTTTGGCCACATCCTTCAGCTAGTAATTGGGGACTTAGTTCCCCAACTAGGGATCAAACCTGTGCGTCCTGCATTGATTGGATGGTGGAGTCTTAACCACTGGACTGCTGGGGAAGTCCCGCTGAATTTTTTTTTTCTATATTATTTTTCTGGGCTCCAAAATCATAGTGGGCAGTTACTGAAGCCACAAAATGAAAAGATGCTTGCTCCTTAGAAGAAAAGCTATGACAGACCTAGATAGCATATTAAAAAGCAGAGATGTCACTTTGCCAACAAAGGTCCGTATATTCAAAGCTATGGTTTTTCCAGTAGTCAGGTACAGATGTGAAAGTTGGACCATAAAGAAGGCTGAGTGCCGAAGGATTGATGCTATTTAATTGTGGTACTGGAGGACCTCTTGAGAGTGCCTTGGACAGCAAGGAGATCAAACCAGTCAATCCTAAAGGAAATCAACCCTGAATATTCATTGAAAGGACTGATGCTGAAGCTGAAGCTCTAATACTTTGGCCACCTGATTTGAAGAGAGGATTCATTGGAAAAGACCCTAATGCCGGGAAAGACAGGGCAGCAGGAGAAGGGGACAACAGAGGTTGAGATGGTTGGATGGCATCACCAACTCAGTGGACATGAGTTTGAGCAAACTCTGGGTGATAGTGAAGGCAAAGGAAGCCTGGTGTACTGCAGTCCAGGGGTTGCAAAGAGTCGGACAAGACTTAGAGACTGAACAGCATAAACACAAGAATTTTTGTCCTCTGTTTGATATGTTTGATTCCCTGCAGTTCTGACCCTAGCTCTCTCCATATTAACTGAAGCTGGAATGAAAGAGACTAACCAGAACATTCAGTCAGACCTCATTTCATTAATCCTACACATAATGTATTAGTTTTCAATCAAAATTTCTTATTGCCTAGCTAGGAAATGCATTCTTTTTTTCAATTCTTGCTAAAACATTTCCTTCCTTTATTAGTATAAAGATAATTGTTAAATCCTGTTAAAGATAATTGACAAATCCTTATGAATAACAATATTCATCATGGCTGAATTTATATTGATTTTATAATGTACTTTTATTTTTAAAAATAAATAAATTAGAGAGCAGGAAAATAATTCTAAACTGAGAGCATCCTAATTTCTTGAATTCTGATCAATTGAGCTTACTCATATTTAAAGAATGACTATACTCACATGTAAAAAACATAAACCTGCTTTATGGTTTTTTGCTAATGACATACTTGTTTATTTTATATTTATTTTATAGTATGGAAATAATGTTAGACAAAAAGCAAATTCTCTTATTTGAGTTCAAAGTAGGTTGTAAAGCAGCGTAGACAACTTGCAACATCAACAACTCATTTGGCCGAGGAACTGCTAATAAAGGTAAAGTGCAGTGGTGGTTCAATAAGTTTTGCAAAGAAGACAAGAGCCTTGAAAATGAAAAGTGTAGTGGCTGGCCATCAAAAGTTGACAGCGACCAATTGAGAGCAATCCTCGAAACTGATCCTCTTACAACTAAAAGAGAAGTTGCCAAACAACTCAGCATTGACCATTCTGTGATCATTCGGCATTTGAAGCAAATTGGAAATGTGAAAAAGCTTAGTAAGCAGGTGCCTCATGAACTGACCGAAAATAAAAAAACTCATTGTTTTGAAATGTTGTCTTCTCTTATTCTGTGCAAAAATGATGAGTTGTTTCTCGATTAGATCGTGACATGTGATGAAAAATGGATTTTATATAACAACCAGCAACAACCAGCTCAGTGGTTGGACTGAGAAGAAGCTCCAAAGCTCTTCCCAAATCCAAACTTGCACCAGAAAAATGTCATGGTCACTATTGGGTGGTCTGCTGCCAGTCTGATTCACTATAGTTTTATGCAAAATCATTACATCTGAGAAGTATGCTCAGCAAATGGATGAGATGTATAGAAAACTGCCACACCTGCAGCTGGCCTGGGGCAATAGAATGGACCAAATTCTTCTCCATGACAATGCCCAACTGCATGTTGCACAACCATTACTTCAAAATGGATCGAATTGGGCTCCAAAGTTTTGCCTCATCTTCCATATTTACCTGACCTCTTGTCAATCGACTACCAATTCTTCAAGCATCTCGACAGCTTTTTGCAGGGAAAATGCTTCCACAACCAGCAGGATACAGAAAATGCTTTCCAAGAGTTCGTCGAATCCTAAAGAACGGATTTTTATACTACAGCCGTAAACAAACTTATTTTTCGTTGGTAAAAAATGTGTAGATTGTAATGGTTCCTATTTTGATTAATAAAGATGTGTTGACCCTAGTTATAATGATTTAAGATTAGCAATATGAAAGCACGATTACTTTTGTACCAACGTAGGATATTTCTGTATCTACTCTATAGTCAAACAGGTCTCTATTCCGCTCCACACAATTCCATTATGTAACAAAATTTTCCAATTGAATATGAAGGAAAAACAGTTTTCAGTCTACTTCTTTTTTTTTTTTTTTTTGGTATGGCTATTTTTATTTTAAAGTCTTTATAGTTAACATTACTTCTGTTTTATGTTTTGGTTTTTTGGATACAAGGCATGGGGCATCTTAGCTCCCCAACCAGGGATTGAACCTGCACCCCTTGCAGTGGAAGGTGAAATCTTAACCACTGTTGACAAGGAAAACCACTTTTCATTCATCTTACGTTGTACAGTCTAGTTAAGAATCTTCTGGACCTCTGCCTAATTCACCCTGTTGCAATGGGTAGTGATGATTGAATTATAACATTTAGGCAGTCAGCCTTAACATTTGAGCAAATAAGGCGTAGAAAGAAAAAACTGTCTTTTGAATGTCATAAGGATTTTAGTGTCATAAGCTTCCCTTGTGGCTCAGCTGGTAAAGAATCTACCTGCAATGCAGGAGACCTGGGTTCGATCCCTGGGTTGGGAAGATCCCCTGGAGAAGGGAAAGGCTACCCACTCCAGGATTCTGGCCTGGAGAATTCCATGGACTGTATAGTCTATGGGGTTGCAAAGAGTCGGACACGACTGAGAGACTCTCACTTATTAAGGATCTTAAAGAAGTAGTTATGTAAATTTAGAGATTTGAAATTTAAATTTCTAAATATATGAAATGTTCCTTTAGACTTTGGAAAAATCTTGAGAACTTCATAAGGAGTTAAAACTTCATTTAAAGATACGCTTTGAAATGTGAAGAGAATTACTCTCAGCATGTTTTGTAGTAAAGAAAACTGCTAATATAAATATAAAGATTGATGATAACTGTAAGACCTGTGAGCCACAGCTCTGGGGTGGTGCCCCGCTCTTCTGCTCTAGTACATCCTCTTACCGTCTGCGTCAACTTCCAGCTTATGAAAGTGATTTTATTTAACTTGTTAGGTAGAGTATGTATTTCTGTTGTTGTTATTCTAAAGATTAGATGGTAAATATAATATTTTAGCTTTCTTGTGGAAAAGCAGCCATCTCCTTGAAAACTAAATTAAGGCTGTTTTTAATTGTGTAAGTTCTGAACTAAACTGATTTTTCCTCTACTAATGAAATTGTCTTTCCACTGTAGATGAAATGAAAGATCAGTAATAGTAGCTTTGCTTGATTTTTTAAATTATCAGCCTATGTTTGTTTTGTTAATCTGGATCTACTGAGTAATATAGAAAAGGAGTTAATGATAAAATAGAAGAAAAAAAGATTATTGCTGATTTTACTGTGGATAATGAAAGACAGGGCTGTTTGAAAGGAAAATATGTTATTAATCATAGGGGTTATTTCTGATCCAGGTATTAGCATAGGAGAGAGACTTTGTCAAGGGGGAAGAAGGTGAGACTTTAAGCATGGGCTTGGAGAAAGGTAAATCCTATCTAGTTAGTCATCAGTCTGGGATCTTATAAGTAATACTTTAGAAAATTGGTCCTGGGGCAAACTTAAGAAACATTTTACTTTGAGGCACCAGCTTCAGGTCACATGATAAAGAGCATGGTGCTCATTCTGGTACTGGTTATGTCTATCTTGTAAGAGTTTTTGCATGTGCCCAACATTGTCTTCAGACCTTTCTGTGCATTAGCCTGTTAATGTACACAGCTCAGCTGTAAAAAAAAAAATGAGGTGTAGAGTTCCTTGCCCACCCCTGCCACGGCCAGCATCTGCCGGTCTCTCCTGACAATTCCCACCCTGAACTACTGCTAACAAGCCTGGAGAAAGGTCTCTGACCCTGTGCATCTCCCTCTGCTTTCTTCTCTACAGAATTGTCACCTCTCTGAGACACTTCACAGAATGACAGGTAAAGATGAGTAAATGTCCAGAAAGAGAAAATAAAAACTTTATTGCTTCTTAAGTTTTATTCTCCAGGAATAAAGATCCTGGTTTCAAACTGTCAAAAAAAAAAAAAAAAAACACCTCTACATATGGTTCTTTTTGTGTACATGAAAAAACACTAAATTTCATACTATACTGACCAGATATATTGGTAAAAAAGAATTCTGTGGTTTTGACAGTGTCTATAGCATTACATTTAATAGTCATTTTAAGATGACAGTTTAAAAAATACTATATAAATACAAACCTTTCGGAATTGAGGTCAGTTTTGCTTCTGCAATTCTGATATGGAACACTGTTACCCCTTCAAATGCCCCTGGTTCAATCCCATTGTTATCCAGAGGGTTTGCACTCATTTCTGTGGGGGGAGCGGAATTATATAATTTAGCACACATATGTTGTATATTGAAGGAAACTCAGAATACAGAGATGCATGTCCCTAGCAGTGTGAGCATTATTGTTTTTTGTTTGTTTGTTTGTTTGTTTTAATTTTTATTTTTACTTTATTTTGCTTTACAGTGCTGTATTGGTTTTGCCGTAGCATTATTGTTCAGACTCTTCTTTGCCCAGTGTATCTGTTTCTGTGTCTATCTACTCTCCTTTCTGTTAGTCTCAGATGACAGAATGCTTTGTATTACATAGGCTGGACTATATAAGAGCTTTACTCTTTTGCTTTGAATTACTAAATCAATAACTTATTTATTCTTTTCCAACCATGAGCATGATCAACATTTTGTTACAGTAATACTACATTAGGAAGAAAGACCATCATTCATATCATTCAAAACCTTTGTGTCTTGCAGTGTACATTTATTTGTCACCTAAACTTTAAAAATTGCAAATCAATTAAAATTATTTGTTAACAGAAATATAACTGAGGAAGTACCAGATTGTGAAGCTATTTGGTAAGTGTCTGGCACTTGGTTGAATTAAATGAGTAAATGAATGAGAATATTGGTTAGGAATTTTGAATAGATATTGTGGGGGAAGATAACATGGTTTTACCATGGGTGTTAGAAATAAAATAGTGTGTAAAATTTAAAATATATAGTAAAAATGCCATAGTTCAATAATCTTAAAGAAATAATGAAAAGTTAGCTGTACATTCTAAATAATAACTGAATTAATTTTGTAGGTTATATTTAAGTAGTTTTTACATTAAAAATGACATCTTTAAATTAAATGAGAATAACAAATATTCACCAGTTAAGGTACAGTCAGGAAACAGAAACCACATTAGGGAATTCTTGAGAGTACATGTGTATTTATGTACAAAAGGTGTATTTCTTTAAGTGCTATAAATTTTGTTTGATACTTTAATTGATTTTTGAATGGCTTATCTAGGTAAAGCTTATTAGATTTAAAAAATTAATTTTAGAAATTGTCAGTCCTAAATTTATTAATGATGATAAAGATCTCTATATCTGCATATTGCATATAATTTCAAAATGTCCCATTTATTTGCAAAAACTTACCTAGAACATGTAAAGCATTCATTCCTTTGAATGTTTCCTTTTGTATTTTCTTAACTTTATTGTCATGAATTCTGAGTTCTGCTAATGATTTGGGAAGATTAAGCGGTATTTCACTTAGTTGATTGTGGGACAAATATAGCCTTCGCAACTTCTTTGTGGTTAGAAAGGCTTTTGGGTGAATCTTTGTTAGCTTATTGTTGTTCAGAATCAAAGCCTAGATAAAGCATAAAAAGTTGTACCGAATCAGGAATTTAATTTACCAATATTTGATTATCAATATGCAGTAGTGATTGGAAATCATGAAAATCAATGCAAACTGTGTCATTTATATACTTTATTAACCATGTAAATAATTCTCCAGTCCAGTCTAAGCTAATACACACATGTGTATGCATGCACACACACACACACACACACATTTGCCACTGAGTTGAAACAGTTCAAAGCTTTAACAATTGGTTTCATGCCTTTGATTTATCTTGAGTAGGTGAAGTTTTCCTGTGTTTAAGGTTCCCCTCTCCTATTTCAGTTCATGGAAGTATGAATGGTATTATCTTTATCTTATCTTAAACCTGTTCACTCTACAAAGTTAAGTTCAGTACACACCAAATACATTTTTGCATGATTTTATCTACTCTTAAAACCTCATTTCTGTCTTGTTTACTAATGTATACTGTTTTCTCCAGTATAGAGACTTGTAAGAATAAATTCCTACAATGTGCCCTCAGCATTCTGGCATACTGTAGACACTGGGGAGGTGGTAGTAGGTTCTGAGGAATGACTCAACCCCTTCTCAGTTCTGTGGCTATTTCTTGGTGCAGCGTGACAACACTCTTCAGAAGAGACACAACCCCAGAAAGTAAAAGAACTTATACAGCCTGAATCTGCGTTCCCCACAGTCAAACCCTTTATGACACGTTGAGGGTCTGACTGCAGCCATCTAAGTCTACTGGGGTGCAGAACTTCAGAACCAAAACTGAGAAAGTTCTTGGTACCAGGGCTTGCCAGTCACCTAGTAACTATTTTCAAAACATGCCAGATTTTGTAGAAAGAATTTTCAGTGTTTCCCAAGGGCAATGGCAAGTGGTTTAGCATTCCTAGAATCTACTGGGGCACAGAACTTCAGAACCAAAACTGGAAAAGTCCTTGGTGCTAGGGCTTGCCAGTCAACTAGTAACTATTTTCAAAACATGCCAGATTTTGCAGAAAGAATTTTCAATGTTTCCCAAGGGCAATGGCAGGTGGGTTTAACTTTGCTAGAACTTTTTATTCCTCTCTGCTAATCTAGATCCTCTCATTCTTTTAGGAAGCAGATCTAGATTCTTTCCTTTTGACTTCTGTCTCTGGTACCATTCTACAATGATCTTCCTTGTTTATAGACTGACTTAATATGCCTTTATACTGTTATTTACGTTGTTGTTGTTTCACAGAAGAAATACAAATATTTTGGCAGGTAAAGTCCTTTTATTATCATGTTCACTGGTTTCACTGTAGGCCTTTACTGTCTCCTTTTTCTTACCCTTCTTTCAGACATCACTATTTTTAATAATTTTAACTAAAAAAGGTTAAACTGAGAAGAATTTAAACTAAATTTTGTTACCAGCTGGTGAAATATACTCCTTTCTGTGTGCTGCCAAATTTAGAATGTGTTCTCTTTTCCTTTGGTTATACTGAAAAAATGAGAGGACAGGGAAGATTGAACAACTTGGCCACGTCACTCAACCCCCATGAGGTAAATTTAACAGAAATTATTTCTGTCCTCTTAGTGATGAGGACATGAGCACAGTGAAGAAAAGTGATTTGCCCCCCTGCCTGCCCCCACCCTTCTGCCCTCCATACTTTGCTCTTCCTCTTGTGTGCACTTCCTGTGGGCTGCCACTGTCAGGAGCCCCAGTGGGAATATGGGCCTCAATTAGATCCAGCCATCACAAATGGGATTTTGTGTTTTTTTCCCTCTGGTTAAGACATGCAGTTGTCATACTGCATAAAAGGAAGGATAAGTAATACAAAATGGGGTAAGAATTTTTAACCCTCAAACGCTGCCCCAGCAAGTTGAGTTAGCACAGTGTCTCCATTTAAGCAGTACTTTCAATGTTGGCTTTCACATGAAAATTCCAAACATAGCAGTCACAGAGCCCCAAACAGTGTGGTTATATGTAAGGACAGAAGATGAGAAAAGTATAGTCTTTCAGTGGTAGGACAGTAAGTCTTCATGATGAATGTGTCTGTAATAGCGGGCTGTAAGTGAACTTGGAATATGTGTGTGTGTGTGTGTGTGTGTGTGTGTATAGTGATCTCACTTATTCTCTAATGCTTCATTGTTCTCTGTGCAAGAATCAGAATGCCAAACAAGCAGCTAAAACATAGAGAATTTATAGGATATCTAAAAAATAATTTTATTTCTCTTTAAAGACCAGTGCCATGTAGATGATACTATAATTAAATAAGTGTTTTGAGATATACAACATGCTAACAATTTAAGTATAAAGTGTGCTTTTAAAAGTACTTTACATTCATGCATTGACCAGTCTAGAAACACTAAGCTGGTAGCAGTAATAGCTGACAGTTGGACTCTGAGCACCTTATATGCATTTACTCGTCTAAATAACCATTCTGAATTCCATACTGTTATCACACTTCTTTTAAAACTGAGAGAAGTCAGACTTAGAGAAGTAAGTCACTTTCCCAATGTTTCTGATTCTGTTAGACCAAGATTTCAGCCTGGGACTGCTGAACTCCAGAACACTCCAGTACAATGCCATTTAAAAATTGACTAAAAGAAATTAAAGAGGCCTAAGACAGCTCCTGACACCTTTTCGATTCTCTTTTCTCAATGAATAACTGGAGTACTTTTAGGTTAAATCCCTGGAATACTCCTAAAATATAATAAAATAATGATGTGACAAAGACTTAATGATTCAGCGTTAAATATGGCATTAATGATTGTGGTCATATAGATAAATATAGGTTGAAGAAGTGGTAGAAGCATTCACTATATTTCCAACATCTGAGGGTAGAATAATGGCCTTGCTGTTCTATAAAAGTCTTTGTAGACTGGAGTTAGTGGGGTAGACTGGACAGATCCTGTTATGCTATTTCTGACTGTTTAAGTGAGGCCTCAGTTATAAGATATATATATATATGTTCTTCCATTTGCTCTTTTCTTTTTAACATGGAAACTTTATTATGTATGGAACCCAGAAAATCTGCACTGTATATTTGAAAGGGAAAAGAGCAGTCAAGGCCCCACAAGCCCAGCCATCAGGCAGTGCAAGGGAGAGTATGGCTTCACAGGGGGTTGACTGGGCTTTCTGGTGCCATCCGTGCCAGGCCTTCTCAAGGGGATTTAGCAAGAGAGTTGAGTAAAACACCCCACGTGGTGTCTAGAACACAATCTTCCAGCTGACATTTAAGCACTGGTTTCGTAATGGGATTTGGTAGTCTCCTTTCCCTGCCTGCTAGGGTGGTTCAGCAGGGTTCGTGTGGGTAGAGTGGCCTCAAGCCTTTCAGACACAGGAAGAGAACAGGGCTACATGGATGGCTACATAGCAGGAGACTGCTATGGTCATAATATCTCTCCCATCACCTCTTGGTGCCCTGCAGGTAACAGGTTTACTTTCTTCTCTCCAGCGTAGCATGAGAATGTGGAAAAACAGCCTGGAAGAGCAATATTGCCTTACCACCATAGCCTGGTGCAAAAAAGAGGCTGTTCCACTCTAATATTACTCTGAGGGGAAGAGATGACACCCCATGTCTGTGACAGTGTGGAATCAGGTTCTTCCCCCAAACCGAATTTCAAATAGCATTCAAAATTTTACCTGCTAAAATCTAGAGGCCCAAAATGTTAAATAGAGAAATAAGAATCTTTTAAATTTTAGAAAGCTAAAATATTAACCAATATGGTAAGAAAAGTTCTTTTTCATCTTCAGAAGTCTAGAAAAAAAGCCGTATAGATATATTTAATCAATTATGTATGTTGCACAATGCTGCTCTTAGAGCTTTGTGGTTTCTTAAGTCAGTGGGTTTGCATACTGCTTTTCTTACATTGTACATTAATAAGTTGCTATAAATAATCATAGTTTCATTATTTTAGTGTGCAATGACTGTGATTACTGAAATAATCGCATCTAAGGACCATTTACTTGAATTCTTAGCCCACTGCCTTTCAATGGCCTATTATTCAGTAAACGTCAGTTGAATCAAATTAATAATTAAATTAAATCTATCACTTTTCATTGACTAGAACAATGCAAAATAACAGGATTTTGTCATTCATCACACAGAGTAAATAAAGACTTGTTTATACAAACACAAATACAAGTAATCATTTTAGCAGTGATAGAGATTTTCACTTATATATTTGAAAATAGGAACATGTATTCTTACATAAAGTGAGGTGAGTCCTTTAAAGTCATTTTCTTTGATTTCCTTAATTTTATTGTTTTGAAGGTCAACCATTCGAGTATCAAATGGAATGTTGCTTGGGACGGAGGACAGACCTGAGAAATAAACACATTGCATACATATTATATACTAAAGATAAGATTGCTGATATTAGTGTGCTTTTTAAGAAATTTGTGATTGCCATTAAATAGTAGATGACTTAATGTGAAGCAGCTGACAAAAACATTGGTCTTTGGAATGGCCTAATGATCTTATCAAGTAACTTTATTTTTACAAGGTGTCTAGCTGGGTCTAGCCATCACTTCAGTCATAGTGACATTAAATGGAGCTAAGCTGAAGTGCTCTAATATGACTACAAGGAGGAGACCTACAGTGGAGGCACAGATTCTGCTCATGCACTTTTGACTAAAGAATGTTGATATTCTTTGCAGATTTTCAGGCAGTCATAGTGCTAAATTGGAGCCTGGGGTTTTGATCATTTTAAGAAGCATCAATATGTAGAAAGTTATGCTTAGCAAATAGATAAATAAGTTTATTTTCATGTATACTATTAAAAACCTTACCACCCATTTATTTTAATAATGAGCTTCTCTAATTAGTTGTAAATTATTTGATTTACAAAAATTTATTCAACTCTTTGTGACCCCATGGACTTTAGCCTGCCAGGCTCCTCTGTCCATGGACTTCTCCAGGCAAGAGTGGAGTGGGTAGCCATTCCCTTCTCCAGGGGATCTTCCTGACAGAAATATCAAAACTGGGTCTCCTGCATTGCAAATGGATTCTTTACCATCTGAGCCACTAGGGAAGCCCTAATTAAATTATTTAAAGACATAAATGTCTTTTTTCTTTCTTAAAGAAGCAAAAAATCAGCAGGAGTATATGGTACATTTTTTCCTTACTTTCCTTGTTTTTCTTAAATGGCTGAAAATGTGCACCCCTGATTGTTATCAGACATTCCGTATGATAGTTATGCTTGACGCGCATGGGGCCTTCTTCGTTTTCTTTTATATTTTATTATTAAAACAGTCAAATATACAAAAAAGTTTAAATAATTTTACAGTGAAAACTAATATTCGTTTTTCTCCCATCAACATTTTACTATACTATACTTACTGTCCATCCATACATCAGTTTATCTTTTTTATGTATTTTAAAATGAGTTTCAGATATTACTACACTTTTACTGGCGCCATCCTTACTCCTGAGGAGTGTTGTTTTTATTGAGTCGCTAACTCACATCTGACTCCTTTGTGACCCCATGGTCTGTAGCCCGCTAGGCTCCTGATAAGTAATATTAATACTGTATTTAATAGCCCCAAATTGAAGAATTCAATATTTAAAAATACTATGAATGTCAACATTCTACTTGACAGCCCTCGATACTTTCCCCTTTATACTTTAAAACTGACAATTCTTTGAAGAAGTTTGACATAGTTGGAAAGAGGGAAAAGGGGGTAACTTGATGAGTTACCAAGGTAGCAGCAGTTTTGTTAGGAGATTACTTTGATTTTAGAAAATAAGTGGAACGTCTTGTAGGAAGCTAGAAGTTCTGCAGACAGGACCTGTAACATACATTTTGACAAACCTTCCCTTACCCTACCCCTGATGAATTTGGAACCTTCATTTTCCATGGTCATGGGGTAGGTGACATTTATGCTGCTAACAGTGCCATGTCATTTTAAGATATGTGCTTCTATATTCCATTAAGACTTTCACAGTGATTCTAGCTGATAATAATATCCTCTTTTTCTGGATGGTTTTTGTTCACCTTTCTCATTGTATCCCATAATAACACATTTTTAAAGTCTCTGGAATTCACTGTAATTTGAATATTGCCACAAATGCTGTGACCATGGGAAATAAATCTAAAGCTTGCAGAGGCATTGTCTGCTCATATATACCCTCCAAGTGGCCTTGATGAGCTCCGGGTCCAGTATGGGAAATGTGAACTATACCTTTGGCTTCCCACAGTGGGTCAGGTCTGAGTCATTCTGGGTTTTGGAAACAGCTGACTAGTTTCAGTGTGCATTCCTGTTACACCTCTCCCTGAGTATGCCCTTCTGTTTGACAGCACTCTTATTAGAAGTATTAAAACAATAAAATACTCAGCAGAGAATTATACATTTTTAAGACTTTAGAAAGTGACTTGCATTTCAGCCACTTCTTTTCTAGATAGTTTTAAAACCAAATCATTCAAAACACATAGAGTATTGTCTTTAAAATGTCTAGATTAGAGATTTCACAAACTTTATAACCTATTCATTGTTCTGGACAGACAACTTACTTTGTTATTGTAGAATTTTGCTAGAAAGCACAATTTAAACCAGTTGACACTCTATAAGATGAAACCGCAGTGACATCCATTCTCTCTGAAGGAAATTAAAGTGAAGTACTGATTCAAATTTGGAGAGAGAAGGAAATATTCTGTACATGAAATTTTCAATGTTTTCTTCGGATTTTCTGGATTTTTAAAATAAGTTTGGATGGACTTTGGGGTTTGTTATACTTTTCAAAAATTTAAATGAAAAAATTTCTTTACAATTAGCTGATTTTTTAAATTTCAGTGAGATCTTTCCCTATCCTTTAAATTTTATCAGAACAACATAATTCTTCAAAACAAATTGATGTATGTTCTTACCTAGATCGGAACAGTGTACAACTCTCGAATAGCATTGGCATCCAAATGGACATGTTGAAAACAGATCAAATGGGAAGAAGGGGTTAATTGGCTCTCTTGTTGGGAAGAGAGAATTGTCAGCATCACTATCACCTTCGTCTTCCATGTCCTTCAGCATCAAATTCTTCAGTGTCATGTACGAAGGGTGAAATAATGGTTTAGCAGAGCACAAAGTCAAGAACACTAGAAGCACATACTCCTTCATGTCTTCCTATGTAGAGGACCAATCTAGAAGTAAGTAGACATTGAGGATTAAGTTCAGGTTTAAATAGATAGAGTTCCTGCTGCTATATATTTCTCAGGGCTGGCAAGAATACAACGATATTTGTTACTAATGTGAGAGTAAGTTTATTAAAAGTTTTTGGAAAGCAGTGCAACAATATGCATTGGATGCTTTATGAATATCTTTTTTTTTTCATCTAGTAATTCTACTTTTGGTGTCTAGTCTCAAGAAACAATTCTAATGTGCATAAAGGTGTTCATCACAGAATTATATAATAACAAAAGATAATTTAAGATTATACTAATAGTTAAAGGGAAATAGTAAAATAAAATAGGGTGTATTTATTCCTTGAAATACTTTGGAATTCACAAAATATTTGCAAATATATTTAAAAATAAGAAATGCTGTTTTTTGAAAGAAAATATTTTAAAAATCTATGTGTAGTATACTTACACACACACACAAATCCTGGCATAAATATACCTAATTGATGATATTATCTGGGTTGTAGAGTCATGTCTTTTTTTTCTTCAGTTTCTATACTGAACAATAAGAACTACATTTATACCTAGGAAACTAACGTTTTGTTTTGTTTAAAAAAAAAAACAAACAGGTTATCACATTCGTTTATTCCTAAAATCCTTGCATTGCCTTAATGTCTATGTCACTTTTAAAGTAAAATCCTTCATGTCCCATTAGTACATCTGGAAGTTTTCTTGAACTTCTATCCCACCAGCCTCCCTAGCCTCATTCTCAGAGTTAGTTACTTTTTCTACAGTGCTACTGGATTTCTTCCTTCCAATCTGTTCCATTATCCAAAACATCTGATGTCCAGGCTATTCTTTCTCAACTCATCATTCCACTGAGTTTCCTTTTGTTTAGTTTTTCGGGGGTGGGGGTGCTATCATTTGCATTTTTCTAAAGCCACACAGAACTGGAATGTACAAGTGAGAAACTTCTGAGAATTTATTGTCATATGATGGCAGATCTTCCCATAGGTATGTTTATATATCGTGGTTTCTTAATTATTAACTGTGAAACATACAGTTTTTTTGGTTAATTTTCAAAAAGTAAAACCATTATGATATCATCTAAAACAGACTTATGCCTGTCTTCCCTTTGGGGCGTTCAGCTGGCCGCACATAAATCCATTGGTGAGGCTGTAGCCTGGCAGGGGGTAGTCCACATGCAGCCGGGTCACCCAGCAGTGTGGCTGGACTGCTATGCCTGAACATCAAACAGCACCTTGGCCACAGAGGACTTCTAGAGTCACTTAGAATTTACCCAACCTCAGGAAGACCTGGCTCCCTCAATCCTTGAATTATGCCAGCTTCTTACAATTTTCCAGAATCAGGTTTAATGTCTCTCCACCACCTTGCTATTTCTAGACTTGAAAATCAGAAATGGATTAACTAATTTAATTAAAATATTCATATATGTGTGTATATGTTTTAATCATCAGAGGAAGATTTTTTAAAAAGCCCTACTGTCATCAGTGATTAACCTGATAATTAATATTATTTAACTCTTAGAAATCTATGACATCACCAGCCTTGTCAGATTTCCCTATGATAACTCACACTTAGTTGTGCTAGGTAAGGGAGAATATAGAACACAGAACAGTAAAAACTTTTTTATTTTTATAACCTTATTCTGAATCCCACTTCAGCAACAGTTCTGCCCTCCCATCTCTGCACTGCCTTGTGGAATTGTCAATTCAGTTTATTCTAGATACATCTCTCAGATTAATCAGGAGGAATAGGAAGTACAAAGAGCTTCAGTGGCTTCCGCAAGGCCATATGACCAAATTGAACGAACTTGAGTTAGAGCTCATGTGTTCTGACCCATCCTTGCATCTTCTGCTACAACCCACACAGGAGCACTCTCTTTTATCTTCTTTTAGCTAGTGGCTTCTGTCACCTCTTCCTTTCCAGCCAGTCCACACGTTGCTATCCAGTTTACATCTCTGCATAAAGGAGTGCACTCACAGCTTTCAGAGGGTGGAAATGGGGGTGGTTGGGTAGTCAGATTTGTATAGTACAGAGAGAAATTGTGCTGGCATCTCAAGGCAGCAGCCTGTCAGCAGGTTACCATTCCAGTCACCCTGGAATCCTGGCACCGGCACCTGGTTATGGTCAACTGGGCCTCATTTCCAACATCATTTTTTGGCACATCATTTCTGCTTCTTGGCTGCCTGCCTAACTTTGCTCCATTATGTTTCTTGACCACAGGTTTCTTTGTGGTTCCTGGCTCCTTAATGCTTGGTGCCTTGCCTTGTCTTGATTTCTAAAATTTTCATTCTTGAGCTGATTTAGCTTTTGGTTCTTATCAAAACCAAAGCTTGTCCCTAGTACCAATTTATTCTTTAAGATTGTTCTGCATTGCAGCTCTGTCTTCTAGGTCCATAGCTGCCCCAGCCTTGTTTGACCTTGGTGGAGAAGTTAGTGATGGTGAAGAATTAAATGTCATTTGATGTCCTGTCTCTAGCCTTCTTTGAGGTTGCTGGAGTTTTTCCTTGGGCATTTATCAGTACACAATATGTGCTAGGCACAAATGCGGAATCTGAAATAGAACGTATTTGGATGCTTTCAATAGACGTGTCTCTCCCTATGCACTTCTCCCACGCTTCCTTGCTCAAAAAGCAAAAACACACCTTCTAACCCCTACTCTCAGGTAAGTGTGGAATTATTGTAAAAGCTAATGCTTAAGTGGCAGGTGCACTAGAAAAAGTAAAAAATAAATGCTCAAGTTAGTAAATAGAACTAAACTGCAGGTGGTCAGTGCCAGCTGTGTACACTGTGACTCTAATGTTTTGGAAGAATCTCCAGATGTGTGGTTCACAGACTCTGAAAGTAAAATTCTTCACCGTAAGTCTCTGTACTCCTCATAACCTTCAGTTTACTATCTAAGACCAATAGAAATAAAGACATCAATAAAATATATATATATACAAAAAAATGGTTGAAATAGAATATACAAACCTAATAAAAGGGATAGTGGGATTATGAGTTAAAAGTTATTTTCTTGTCTCTGGTGCATATTTTGTAAATTATTATTGTGCTTTTAAAATATTTTAAATATCAGTCTGCAACAAAATTGTCTTTGCTCTGGTTCTCCATATACTTTTGCTTTTTCTTACCACTTCTATAGCATTAGTCAGTACAGTTAAAGGTTTCCCATATACTACCCCCTCAAAAGTCAACCAACAATGCTTCAAAATAGTTTGGAGCTACAATTTTTGGTAGGACTAGCACTATTTACTCTGGTCCATGGGAGGCAGAAGAATTTTAATAAGGTTATTTTTGAGTTAATTGGTTGTTTGAGTTTCATTGGTTTTTGGTTTTTGTGGGGTTTTTGGGTAGAAACTTAGAGATAAATAGGTTGTAGTTTCCCTGTCTAAACCAGAAAAATCTAACATATAATAGCCTGGAAATATAGACCTAAGAAAACCAGAAATTTTTTTTTAAAAAAAATACATGTAACAAGAGGAATATGTTAGAGATCCAAAGTGGGAAGCCATACCACATCTTGGCCTTTCCCTGTAACCTGGCAGCAGGCCAAGGACTTGCCTTCATTCCCGCAAACCCGATTTCCTGCTGCACTCATGTTGCCCTGTGACATAGAAGAGCCCTGGCGTGGGATGCAGGCTGGGATGAGGAAGAGAAAAGCAGTTGTGACAGACTTAGAGGGAAACTGATGTAAGGAGCAGAGCTGGATGGACACACAGAAGGGTGATGTACAGGTGAAGGAGAGGAAAGAAGCCAGGCATGAAGGGGAGTGGGGGGGCTTGTTTCTCTTTTATGTCTCTCCCAATGGGCTTTTGATCAGCCTACTTGTGGAGTCAGAAGGGGCATCAATCAGTTTCCTTTCCTCTCTTCTCATACTGACGCGCTACATGAGCGCCTCCCTGCCTTGGGTGAGATGGCAACTCTGGCTTGCCAGATGAGGCAGTGGCTCCTCTGTGGTAGTTGGGAAGCTTTCCTTTGGCTGGCTGGTGGGGGCAGCCACCTGTTATGCCTTCCTGGATCCTTCCCATGTGAGTGAGAGAGGAGACATGTGGAAGCAGGAAATGTCATTTAGTTGAATGAGTCCCTCCCAGTGTTGAAGTTTCCTCAGAACATTGTGGACCAGATGGCGTGTCCGCTCTCTGATTGCGTGACTCCAGTGAGAGGACTCAGGGAGCACACCTCCTCAAGAGACATCCAGTTCCACTGTTGTCCATCTGTGGTTGATAGGAAATTCTTTATAGAGACCAAAATTATCTGTTGTCACAGTCTTCTCTCTGTGCTATTTCTGTCTCCTATTTGTCATATGAAATTAATCTGATCTTTTTGCATTCTCTTATCCTGGTTACTTGAAAAGAGAAGTCAGGAGAACCTTGATTCCATGAGGAATTTACCAGTTATTCCCTTCATTTGAAACGACAAAGCCTTGATAAAAACAAGTGATTATAGACCCTAAACCTCTCCCTATTCTAGTTAAGCACTTTTTATCAGTAGGAAAATACTGGAATGTCCAAGAGGGAACACTAAACAGTAGTGTTTTTCTATTCAGTGTGGAGTGTAGAGAATATTGTTTCTCATTTAAATGATGCGCCTTTTAGTTATTTATCTTATTTTGAGATTTTGAGCTTATTAATATGGATCAAACTCTTACTTGTTTAGTTTTGGCAGTATTTAGGTTGTTATTTTTAAGACCTTTTAAAGTGTTTATGTCTTGTTCTCAAGAAAACTCAGTATTTCCCTGATTTAAACCAGTTTTGCCAGAGTTTCCTACTCATAGAAAGCTTTGAATTTTGGTTTCAGGTTTCTCTGAGTAGTATTTGAAATATTATTTCAATGCTACTGCAGTTATTACTAAGCCATGACATATTAGAGCCAGAAGAGGCCTTTGAGACTTTGCTACCGTGCCCTCTTTTAAAGTGGAAGAACCTGAAGCTGGCCTCCTCATTCCTGCATTGTCCACCCTTCTGCTTAGCCTCCTCTACATGGGTCTTACTCTCACAGTAACTTCCAGACAGTAACCAGACTCCCCTCAGAGAGAACGGGGCGAGAAGTTTGGCCACGTTCTTAGGATTGGAATTGTAGCTAAAAAGTGTCTTTCTGGATTTACATAAGCTCCTATTTTCTGCTTAAATGTTCCACAAACTTAGAATGGAAAATCTGTCTAAGTGAAATGGTATTTCCTCTCAGACACTATTATTAGGAAAATAAGTCACTGTGCTTTTAAATCCTATCCTTAAAGATCTGCTTGGCTGAAATGTTCCTATCAATAATAGTTTTCAGTATATAAATGTGATATACCATTCTTTGTGTATTCACAAAAGGAATCCAGACTAAATTCAGCTGTAATCAAGGTACTTGTAAGTGAACAAGTTAAGTCAAACATCCAAACATGCATTTGGAAACTTACACACAGTACCTTTTGGTCACGGAAACAGATACTTTTAAAGCCTATGATTTCCTTAAAGAAATAATTAACTTTACCTCAGAAGTATAAATAGCAGCTGATTGAAGAACTTGCTGGCTGCTTTTCCCTTTATATGTTTTGTCCTCCATCAGTTTTTCAATGCATCCAGCAACCTAGCTGCCTTTGAAAACAAAAAACTCCTACCTCTTCATTTTTCTAATTTTTTCCTATCCTTCCTTAAAACTTGTGCTTGTAAAGTTAATCTATTCTGTCTCAAACCTCAGGTCAGATATCTGAATATTCTTTTTTCATGTAGTAGTTGTAACAGAAGACTGCATATCCCCTCTTCTTTCCACCAGTATCCTATTTTTCTAAATGCTAAAAACATCAAAATGCTTTTATGTATGTGTGGGCTTTTTTTTTTTTAAAAAAAACAACTCAATTCTTAGTGGGATTTTTTAAGTCTTTATTTTTAAAGACATATAGACTCCCTCAGATTTCTTTGTAACTTAATCCTATACCATGTGGCTATTGTTTATGGTTGCCACACCTCCAAATAGATTGAACAAGAAAGAAAACTATGCTCTATTAGATTATGAGAGAGTAGGATATCAAATACATTGTTTAATCTTTTAAGAATTTACTTTGAGAGGGGATAAAGGAAATCTTTATTTTACATTCTGACTGGATTTTGTGAAGTCTCTAATCTTTCATATTGAATATAAAGCTTATTAAAGTTTGCTAATAAATATTCTTTCTTAGACTTATATGAATCTCCATTTTAACTGTCCAGTGCCATTTCATTACATAAGAATAAGGAAGACATTTATCAAGGAAAAACATGAATATTCAAATGTATAAGTAAAAACATTTGAATAACTCATATATTTTTTAAATGCCCTAGAAAATGACATAGTTTCACATTTTGGAAAAAAAAATTTTTACTATTTTCACTTAATGTATTTTTAATATCCCCAAGCTTTTTTTATCATTAATGTTATTTTTTAAAAGAACATATTCATAAACTATTTGTTTAAATGATTTAAGAAATCAGCCATGTTAACTTTTATGATAAAGCATAATGACAGGTTATCATCTAGCTGTTTTAAGCAGTCACAGTTATGTTGAAAGTAAATCCATTATATATAAAACAAAAGCTAGAGTAATATTACATATGTATCTAAGTGCTGTTTTTTAAGAAATTATACAGATAAACTTTATATTATATAATTTACAGGCATTTATGTTAATAATATTAATGTCCTCTTAGTATTGACTGAAATAATTGTACACTAGTGCATGAAAAAAAGACATGAAAACATACCTTGTAAGAAGAGAGTAAGTCCTCTTGAAAGTAGAATTTTCCACCATGTACTACAAATCTATAACGTGAATGTCTTCAGCTACTATTTAAGAAGAAAATATCAGAAGGTATTACATTTAAAAGAAAAACACCCTTCTACAGAGCCTGGTGTGGCTGCACCCTGGGTGACACTGGAATAAGCTGCTTCCACAGATTAGCCCATGTTAGTACTGAGAAGCGAGATTAAAACTTGTTACTGCTCATGTGTTTTCCATCACTGTTTGTATCATAGCCAAGACTTCTAGCTAAACTCTAGACGTCTACTGGAAGATTCTGAAGAAAAAAAAAAAAAAGAGTCTAATAATTCATGGCAACTGGCCATTGAGAGTACAGTCAAAGTCATCCAAGAAATACCTGATTAAAAAAAATACTTATGAAATTCTTAAATGAATGAATACTTAAACATTACAGATTTAAAACTCACTCTATATAGACTGAAAAAATATTTATCAATTTTAGAAAGAGGTACTGAAAGAGTACATTATTGAAATATAAACCCAATCTCCAGATATACCTAAGAAAGGAGCCATGCTGTTAATTTTCTTCTGATGACTGAAGCTATTACATCAAGCATATGTCTCAAGATTTTCTTTAAAAGCTTTTACTCCTGCCATAGGCATGTCAGTGGAACTGCAGACCAGGCCCTATATAATCCTTCTAGCCTTTATACTATGATACAAACATAGACTCAAGGATATAGGTGATGCCTGCTTGGACTTTCACTTTTCAAGAGAATATCACCTATGACCACATAGCGTTTAGGGAGGCTATGGGAGCAGGAAAGCAACATTCTCTGTTACCCTGAGAGAATGCCCAATTTACATCAGTTAAGAGACCATCCTTCAAGAGGACATTTTTCTAAGTCTGGTGAGAAAGACTCACCAGTACTAGGTAACACCAAACCAGCATCTTCATGATGTGCAGATTTGGGGACCAGCCTGTTTGCAAAGTGTGTTTCTAGTAGTTAGCAGAATTTCTTCTCTCCTCCCACAAAGAAAATCTGACTGTTGTTTGTTCCCAATTCCCAGAGAAATGGCACATGTTGAAGCAAGCCATAGCAAGAGTACTGTGCCTCCATTGTACAGGGCAGCCAACCATCAGTTAAATAAAATATCCTTCTGTGGCCCTCACATCAAAGAGTTCCATATGCTGGACCTCCCTCTGCAGAATTTTAGGCCTGTCCTCGGTGCAGCACCTGAGGTTTGGCAGGCCTCCTGTTTGGTTATAATGCTCATGTCCATATTTATTCAGTTATATTTAGTTTAAAACATTTGTCTGTTACCTTGATGAATTGGGACATTGTAAAGGTTGAACTGGATTTTATTAACCTGAGTTCCATCAATGCAGCAACCATAAATGGGAAGCTCCTTGGGCCGAAATCTGTGTCCTTCACAATGTTTTGTTTTTTTAACTTTAACCGGAGGTAAAGTTTACATTCCAGAAAAATAAACATCATAATGGTACAGCTCAATTAGTTTTCACAAACACCTAATCAAGAAATTCCAGCACTCCCAGACCTCCTTTCCGAATCACTCTCTCTTCAGAGGAGGCCGCTGCCTGACTTCAAACACTGTAGTTCCCTGAACTTTCCATGTATATGGGTCATACATTGCGTTCTCTTTTGAGCCTGGATTTCTTCATCCAGCGTTATGTTTTCGAGATCCATCAAGGCCATTGTGGTTAGCAATAGTTTGCTTATTCTCATTATAAGCATACCTTCTTGTGCTTCACTTCATTGCATTTCATAGATCTAGTGTTTTGTTTGTGTTTTTTCATGAACTGAAGGTTTGAGCCAACCCTGTGTCAAGCGAAACTATTGGCCAGTAGTTTCCAATATCATTTGCTCACTTCATGTCTCTGTCACATTTTGGTAGTTTTATCAATATTGCAAACTTTTCCATTGTTATTATATTTCTAATGGTGACCTATGGTCAGTGGTCTTTGCTGTTACTACACTTTACTGATGGCTCAGATGATGGTTACCATTTTTAGCAATAAAATCTTTTTAATTAGGTATATTCTTTTAAAGACATAATGATATCGCATGGTAACACTTGGCTGGGGCTGAGTGGCAGCTTCTCATTGCAATGAAACATGTGCTTCCCACCCTCTACCTTTGCCTCTGTGCACACAGTGCCCCTTTCCCATGTTACTCTTCCACCCTTTCCTCACCTCGCCTCTCCTCTCAGTCATGGCATCTGCCCTACCACCACCCTTCTAAGCTGGGTTCTGCCACCTTGTCTAGAGAACTGGGCGGCACATCATGTGAGATTGTTTTTCTAAAGGTATGTTGTTTCTCTCCCCACTTGTGAGCCCTGAGTTTGTCTTCCTCCAGCATGATGTTGTGATCTTTAATCAGAGGCTTAGGCAAAGAAATAGGCCTTGAAGTATAATGCCAAAATGTGAGTGGTCTTTTTGGCTTATTCACCCTATTCTGCTGACATGGTGACTACAGGTAGAGCCCAGGGCCCACAACCCCTCGCCATAGTCTTGAAGCTGCCAATGGGAAGATGTACCTCACAACTACATAGACAGCCCAGCATGCACAGACACACCGTTTGGATATAAACTGGAGTTTTTTCTCCACACCTTTGCACATTGTCATTCTAGACACATCAGTGTACTTCCTCTTCCCTAAAGAATTGTGAGGAGAATTTCTTCCATTCTTGGTTCCTATGAGGGTCCTCTGAAGGGGACCTATTTCTTTTCTACATGTCTGTTTTTTACTGTTTGGGTTTTGCCTTATTTAAATTTGTCTTGGTCTAAATATTGGAGAATTAGTGTTACTATTTATAGTCTTTAGGAATCGTGAATAATCTGCACATTATTATCTTGTAAACAAGATAAGTTTCAAAATTAGAAAAGCATTATTCACTTTACTTACATTTTATGAGAAGAAGCATTGGTTGCATGTATGTGTATATTCAGTTGCTTCAGTTATGTCCGACTCTTTGCAACCCCATGAACCGCAGCACGCCACGCCTCGCTGTGTCCATCACCAACTCCTGGAGTTTACCCAAACTCATGTCCATTGAGTCGGTGATGCCATCAAATCATCTCATCCTCTGTCGTCCCCTTCTCCTCCTGCCTTCAATCTTACCCAACATCAGGATCTTTTCAAATGACTCAGCTCTTTGCATCAGGTGGCCAAAATACTGGAGTTTCAGCTTAAACATCAGTCCTTTCAATGAACACCCAGGACTGATCTTTAGGATGGATTGGTTGGATCTCCTTGCAGTCCAAGGGACTCTCAAGAGTCTTTTCCAACACCACAGTTCAAAAGCATCAATTCTTCAGGACTCAGCTTTCTTTATAGTCCAACTGTCACGTCATACATGACTACTGGAAAAACCATAGCCTTAACTAGATGGACCTTTACATTAAGTATATTTTAATGGATTGTGTAACGGTCTCTTATAGGAAGGAAGAGACTTCACAAGGAACACTTTGGTCATCCATTTATTCAAAGAATGGTGTTAAACGCAGTGAAAAAAGGCAAAGTGGGGTGGAGTATTGTCAGGGAAGCCCTGAGGAATGTGAGAGGATGTGCCTTGTAAATACCTACTTTAAGAATGTTCTAGACCATCAAATACTAAGATGTAAATAATGTATGTTATTTATGCATAACCAAGTTTGTATATAGCTCTATTCAGTTCAGTCAGTCAGTCGTGTCCAGCTCTTTTCGACCCCATGGACTACAGCACACCAGGCTGCCCTGTCCATCACCAACTCCCAGAGCTTGCTGAGACATGAGTTTACCCAAACTCATGTCCATCGTGTTGGTGATGCCATCAAACCATCTCATCTTCTGTTGTCCCCTTCTCCTCCTGCCTTCAATCTTTCCCAGCATCAGGGTCTTCTCCAGTGAGTCAGTTCTTCGCATCAGGGGGCCAAAACATTGGAGTTTCAGCTTCAGGATCGATCCTTCCAATGAATATTCAAGACTGATTTCCTTGGACTGGTTGGATCTCCTTTCAGTCCAAGGGACTCTCAAGAGTCTTCTCCAGCACCACAGTTCAAAAGCATCAATTCTTCAGTGCTCCACCTTCTTTATGGTCCATACATGACTACTGGAGAAACCATACCTTTGACTAGATGGACCTTTGTTGGCAAAGTAATGTCTCTGCTTTTTAATATGCTGTATAGATTGATCATAGCTTTTCTTCCAAGAAGCAAGCATCTTAATTTCATGGCTGCAGTCACCATCTGCAGTGATTTGGGAGCCCCCAAAAATAAAGTCTGTCACTCTTTTCATTGTTTCCCCATCTATTTGCCATGAAGTGATGGGACCAGATGCCATGATCTTAGTTTTCTGAATGTTGAGTTTTAAGCCAACTTTTTCACTCTGCTCTTTCACTTTCATCAAGAGGCTCTTTAGTTCTTCTTCGCTTTTTGCCATAAGGGTGGATGTAGCTGAGGTTATTGATATATCTCCTGGCAATCTTGATTCCAGCTTGTGTTTCATCCAGCCTGGCACGTCTCATGATGTACTCTGCATATAAGTTAAATAAGCAGGGTGACAATATACAGCCTTGACGTACCCCTTTCCCAATTTGGAACCAGTGTGTTGTTCCATGTCCTGTTCTAACTGTTGCTTCTTGACCTGCATACAGATTTCTCAGGAGGCAAGTAAGGTGGTCTGGTATTCCTGTCTCTTTCAGAATTTTCCACAGTTTGTTGTGATCTACACAGTCAAAGGCTTTGGCATAGTCAATAAAGCAGAAGTAGATGTTTTTCTGGAACTCTCTTGCTTTTCCAGTGATCCAGCAGATGTTGGCAATTTGATCTGGTTCCTCTGTCTTTTCCAAATCCAGCTTGAACATCTGGAAGTTCATGGTTCACATACTGTTGAAATCTGGCTTGGAGAGTTTTGAGCATTACTTTACTAGCGTGTGAGATCAGTGCAATTGTGCAGTAGTTTGAACATTCTTTGGCATTGCCTTTCTTTGGGATTGAAATGAAACCTGACCTTTTCCAGTCCTGTGGCCACTGCTGAGTTTTCCAAATTTGCTGGCATATTGAGTACGGCACTTTCACAGCATCATCTTTCAGGATTTGAAATAGCTCAACTGGAATTTTATCACCTCCACCTGCTTTGTTCATAGTGATACTTCCTAAGGCCCACTTGACTTCGCATTCCAGAATGTCTGGCTCTAGCTGGATGATCACACCATGGTGGTTATCTGGGTCATGAAGATCTCTTTTGTATAGTTCTTCTGTGTATTCTTGCCACCTCTTCTTAATACCTTCTGCTTCTGTTACATCCATTCCTTTTCTGTATATAGTAGGCATTCCCAAAAACTTCTGAAAGATGTGAATTCATGGATTTGATATGACTTTATGGGCTGTTTTGAATGTTCAAGCATCTCTCATGGTGGACTAGGCTCTGTAGGTTATAATGAATTGACTTTATACAGTAGGTCATGACCCATGGGCAGTTTCTAGCCCACAGCTGTGGTTTGTTTGGAGCACATGTTATTTTTAAAAAACAGGAAATTTACATCAAAGGCCAGATTTACCATATTTTAAAAGTTCAATTTGGAAAAGACCTCACTGAATTTCTGTGCCATTCCAGCAAATGGGTGAGCTCTCGGCGGTGGTCTTCTTCAGATGAGTTTCTGGTCCCTGGCTCTCACCTGCCGTTCTTCTATACCCAGTGCTTCTAAGGACTCACTTCTACAACCTGCAAGTTGAGCTACTGTTTAATGTTTTCCTCTAAAAAGGAATTGATGCCATAAGTAGTCATTTTAAATGAATTGAGTTGGATTTATAAGACTATGGGTATCAAATATTTTCAGATAATGATTCATAGGTCAGTTTGCTTTCACGAATGAGTATAAGTAATGGTTTTCTTTTAAATAAATTTTGTGCTTCCTGATGTGATACAAAAGGAAGTACATGATATCACCTATGTGGGATTCTTGCCAAAAATATTCTGCCTAAATCTAAGCAATGAGACAAATGTATATTAGGGGACATTCTACATGGTAGCTGGCTTGGAATCCCTTCAAAAAGTGAAGGAGTGAAACACATAGACTGACAGTTGCTACTCTAGATTACTAGAGACTAAAGGCAAGTGAATTCTGATTGGATCTTGAGCCATGAGATCTACACCACACACAGCGATTTGGACATTGTTGGGACAGTTGGGGAACTCTGAATATGGACAGGATGTTGATACTGAATCAATATTAAATGTCTGGGGTTTGAGAATGTGAGAGAATGTGATCATTGTTTCATGGTTATGTAAGAAAATGTCCGTGTTCTTAGGAGACTCATACTGAAGCACTGGGGCAACATGTTATATCTGCAACTTACATTCAAATAGTCCAGCCCCTGGACCCCACAAATACATATATATGTATAGATATGAATGTGGAAAGAGTGAAAAAGATAGAATGAAGATGACAAAATATTAATTGGTGAATATAGGTGAAAATGTATAGATGTTCATTGTATTCTTTCAACTTTTCTGTGACCATTAAAAATATTGCTAAATAAATGGGGAATAAATGCTAAATATTTGTGGGAAATAAGGGAATAAGTTACCTTAAATTAATTTTAACTCTGATTTATCCTTAACTGCAGTGGAATATTTACATGAAAAATTTAAGCTAAATGATTAAGGTCTTATTCTACATTTAGGGTGGGTTTTATGAGTCTGTTGATACATGGGAAGTGTTTGTGTATTTTTCTGCATAGAAGAGCCATCAGAATCAGAGCTTCAATCATACCTTCAAAGGGTAGGTCCATTCTTCAGATAGTTTAGAACTACTGACCTAGAATAGATTTACAATTTTCAGTGCATTCTTTATTCTGAGTATCACACAGTAGTTAATATCTCAGACAGTTCATATATAAATTTGGTAATTGTGAATGTAATTCTCAACTTATGTAAAGCAAATGAATTTTCAGCAGTTTCCAATTTATAAAAAGATTTTCTTGTATCTTACATTAAGTTGTTCGTTTAATGTAAGTTTATTTGATCACAGAGATTCTGTTACTTAGAAACACACCATGACATTCTAGTAACATGATGTATTCCTTTTCTTTTCCAAACTAATATGTGTTTAGTGCAATCACATGTTATTTTTAATACAGTCTACTTTCCCTTGTGTGGATTCACATTCTTCACATTTTGTGCAAAGGGAGAGACTCTAAGTTTTTTTTAATCCATTTTCTTGTAGAAAAGGAAACAATGTCAAAGAAGAAAGAATCATGCCATTTATTCTTTAGTTGTGTAATCACTAAGCTCTATTGACCTAATTAGAAATAGTCACCTCTTTGCCAATAACAGGGTGTGACAGACCAAATTTCAATGTGACTTATAGGTTCAACTCTTCCTGTTCAGAATGTTGAAGCAAAGACATGTGAGTAATATGTTATAATATGCCAAAGTGTTGTTTAAGACATATAAGATGAAATGTACACTAACTCATAACTACACTATTTACGTAGATTATAGTTCCTCTAAAAATCTTTCACGAGTGCTTCTGGGTCTGTTGCAGTAGGTTTAATCAGAGCTGATGTTCAGAAGAAAAGTAAATACTTAAACACCCCAGAACCATCTGCCCAGAGCACGCTGCACCTGGCCAAGGCTTATACGCAGACTCTTACTATATCCCTGTAGACCAACTTGTGGATTATCACTATGGTAGAAACCCATCTGCAGGACAGATTTTTTGATCAAGTAGTCTTCTCGTTTGGCTATTTTAAATACAGTTTCTCTCTCTCTCTCTCTCTCTCTCTTTTTTTTTTTTTTTGGTTTTATGTTATTATAGTGAATCACACTTGTAAGTCACAATTACTTTTCTTTCCTATTATCAGGATTTTTAAAAATCTGCTTCTAATCTACTCCCATATCTATGACAATAAATAGTTTAGATTCTTTGAGTTCTGGTTTTACACTGCATTTATAACATGTTCTAAGCTGGTTTCATTCTGTTCTGTGCAATGGATGTGAGCATGCACTGACACAGCACAAAGGCCACCAAGCTCAAGAGAGCTACTGACATGGCTGCAGCGTCCCACGTGAGCCCAGCCCTCTACAGAGAGCGTTATCAGACCCCTGCTCTACTGTAACAGGCCCATTCCTTGCTCCAGTATATATCACAACCTAAGGAATCCTTTCCTTAAATTATTAATATCTACCATATTATGAGACTTGGCAGCCTTGAATAAGTCACTGAACTTTCCTACCTTCTGGTTTCCCAGCACCTATCCTTGAGGGAATGGAAAGTCATCTGACGTCCACCCTGTGCTCAGAACTGTCGTGGATGTCACCTTATTTAACCTTCGCAGACATCTTGGTAGGCAGATATTCTCCTCAATTTCATGGGCAAGGAAACTGGAAATCAGAGTCTAAGTAACTTGACCATGTCCACAGCTAATAAGGATTCCAGTTTCAGACCCAAGATACCCATTCTTGTTTTTTCATTGCAAGAGATGAACTTCATTTGTCATAGACTTCTAGGGTTTAAGGCCCCCTGGAATCATCTGGTATAGGTTAGAATTGGCCAGAAACATCTATTTTCATACATGTGTGTGTGTGTTACTCGCTCAGTCGTGTGCAATTCTTTGCAACCCCAAAATGCTTTTAATGTTTTTGAATTTTAAGTTGAATTCATATTCAACTATGGACAAATGAATAATTCAGTCATTACCAATTTGTAAATACTTCTCCTATGAGGACACTTTCTGTTTTCTAAATAAGGGAAAGAGGTGAAATAGATATCATAGAGGGTTTACCCAGTCCTTTGAGGTTTCACTTAAACAGCAGAACTTGAGTATTTTATTCTTTTATGTCAGCATCTATGAACCTAGTAATTCATGTTGTTTAAATGATGGCTTTGGAAAACATTGTCAGTGTTGCTGTTATAGAGAACAATCAGTTGTCAAAGCATGACTTATTTTTTTTATAAAATATACTCTGCCTTCTAATGTCCATGTCAGAAAATATTAATAAGAGAAATTATTCCTTACTAATTATATGACTGTATATAAATCTTTATCACTTTTCCTTTAAAAATCCTTAAATTTTGCACATTTCTCTTTGTTTTGTTTAGGGATAGTATTAATGTCAACTTTGGACAGCTCATGAGCTGATCGTTTAGACTGAGGGATCAACAATTATATTAGTACCTACTCTATACACAGAATATAGGGATTCAAGAAATGAATTGTCTCTTATTTTGTTTTACAATCTTTTAGGAAAACATGGTATACCTTCTACCAATCTACTGTACAACATCCTACATTGCAAATAAATAATCAATGCAGACCTAACTCATAAAACCAGACCTGTCTATCAAGAGGTTGGTGGAACAGATGCCAAGTACTGAAGGGAGGAGGCACTTGCTGAGGAGCTGGGCTTCTAGGCACCGCTTGCCTTGTGCCTTGGAAGCTCCTTGCGGTCAGATCATATGGCTCAAGTCAGATGCAGCCATATAGTAAACTTATTCCCCTTGAAATTGAAAGTCGGTACCCATTAGGCTTCTGCTTATGCCCTTCTCTTCATCCACCCCTCACTGTAACCTTTCCTTCGGATTCCCCTCCAGCTGAGTGCATTCCCGTCCTCCTGCCTAAATTCTATAGTGACACCTCCAAACTTCAGCATATTCTCACCCAAACTGTCTCTTTCTCTAAATTTCTCAGCAGCATCACTGAGACTCAGAGCAGTTTTCCTTTTTATCTGCTTTTCTCTTCTTTGTATCCCTTGCCTGGTAGATGACTATCCCTTTTCTTTTTTTCTTTGTATCCCTTGCATGGTAGATCACTACTTCCCTTTTCTGTTTTCTTTTCTTCTCTTCCTTTTTACAATCAATCAGTTCATTTTTTAAATTTTATTTATTTTTATTTGGAGGATAATTGTTTTATAATTTTGAATTGGTTTCTGCCATATATCAGCATAATCAGCAATAGGTATGCACATGTCCCCTCCCTTCTATCAGTTCATTTTATTTTTAATATATTCTCTATTGGACTTCCCTGTGGCTCAGTGGTAAAGAGTCTGCCTATGATGCAGGAGACACAGGTTGAATCCCTGGGTCAGGAAGATCCCCTGGAGGAGTGCAAGGCAAGACATTCCTGTATTCTTGTCTAGAGAATCCCATGGACAGAGGAGCCAGGCGGGCTACAGTCCATAGGGTCACAAAGAGTTGGACACGACTGAAGCAACTTACCATAAACACATGCATATTCTCAGTTATTCATGGTTCATAATGTCCTTCTGAGATTGAGCCCCTCAGAAGATGACAAATACGGCAAGCTTGCCTTCAGACTTAACCTCCAGCAATGAGAATGTAGGTTTGTTTTTTTTCTCTTTCTTTTTTTCAAAGTCTCTGTCATACGTATCCCTGTTTCTGCTTGTTCCTCCTGTCACCTATACTGAGTGGGTCCCTCTTATTCTGTTTCTAGATTATTAGAGTGGTGGCTCTTTTCCCTTCATTACTTTCATATACCTCTCTTCAGAGTTTTTTGGCGGTGTCCTATATTTCTCACTGCAGTTAAGTATGGTGTCCTCTTATGGGCCTTCCAGGCCACCCCAAGCCTCTTATTTCCTGTATGGTCTCTCCTCCACTGGTGAACCTCAACTATGCTTGGCTCATGCCTCTTTGCTTCAGTCAGTTATTCCCTCCCCTTCAACTGATTCAAATTTCAAGCCCCAGTTTAAGCCTAGGGATCTTCTCCCCCAAACTCAGTGCTAGTTATTTCCTTTACCATATATACCACAGACTTCGTTATTACTCCTGATCTAAATTTGTCAACTCAGGGAAACCATTTTTGCCTATAGCACACTGTGGCACCAGTAAAAATTTGGGATTTTATCCTAATTTAGCTATATACCCATCATCTGTGGCTAAATTTCCACATACCAAATCTAAAATTATCTTGAAACAAGAATTATAGTTAATTATTAACACTTTCCAGTGAACTTAAAGGTTTTGACTACACAGTTTGAGCAGTTGCTGAAATAATCACATTCTTCTGAGTGAATGAGGTGATCATCCTTACTGCTCTTAGTGGTGTCAGTGTGGACTAGAGGCACATTTCAACTCCCGTTGTGGGTGGTGTTTTCCATGTTAATAGAAGAAGTCATCCAACTTTAACCTCAAGCCCAACTCCTAAGGGATGTACGTAGAGTCAGTCACTTGACAGTGAAAGCCGAAGGAGACAGTGTTGTATCTTCTCAATCCTGTTGGCAGCACCTGCCAGATTTATGGGTGCACCTACCCACTCTCAAGTGTCCAGACTTTGCACTTTCGGGACTGCATTCAGCAGATGTATGTTAAGTCCAGGCTCAGTCACATACTCCCTGTTGTCCCCAAATGCCGCATATTCACCCTCAGGGTGTTGCCTGCTCCATAGGGAGTCACACAGTCTGGCAGAGACAAAGATGTGATCCCAATCTCTGCGTGCAGCAGCACTGCCATATTGTCCCCATCATATAGAACATGCACTCACGCTAACTGCCTTTCGGGGTGTTTTAGGTCAGAGGTCAGCAGTCTTTGGTTGTGACAGAGGTGCTCAGGGCTGATCCCCACTATGGTGCTGGAGCTCCAAAGGAACAGATACAGCTACTAAGCTTCCTTGTCCCGGCATACCCAGAGGTTGGCTCTGTTCAGGCAGCTGTAATCCTGGTAACTAAGAAATGTTTCTTCAGGCCAAAGGTCTCCAGTGAAGTTCTCTGAAAGTATAGGAGGTGCTGAGGAGAGGATAAGGACCCAGGACTTTGGCTGAGTGTTCTTTATGACTTTTAGAACTTGATGTGTGATTTATATAGTACCTTGTCTATTGGTTTCAAGAAATAAGGGGAGCTAGGGAGGCAGACAGGAACAGTGTCAGCTAACCCTTTCTGATGGTAGCAGAGCTGTTTTGTCTGAAGGGAGTACACAGACTCTGTGTACTTCCTCTCTCAAGGACGCTTCCTCCCCAGGGCACCATGAACTCCTGATGAGCCATGCTTGAAAACCATTGATGTGTTCCAAGAATGCTGTTTTGTAATTGAATCAAGTGATCTCAGAAAAGTAAAATGACTGCATAATTACTGGAGACCAAGATGGGTACCCAGATGTCCTGATTCTTGGTGTAATTATTTCCTCATAATTCTAGGCCATAGGTTTCTTTAACCACATCATATCTTTAATGCTTTTTATGAAATACCTTAATCTACAATAAGCCAAATCTTAAAATTGAAAATATAGTTAGTATTTCGTGTACATGTGTGCAAAGACGACACACTATTAAATATTTTCAGACCATGACTGGGCCAGGATTTCCTTAGTGTACATCTATGTTAGTAATTACAGTATACTTCTGAAGCCAAACAGAACACCTCTTTGTTATACATTATATAAACATTATATATCATGAACAGTGTTTGCTATATGGACATTTATTTTTAAAAATGAAATTAAAGCTTCTATCCAGAGCATTATAAAATTTCAAAGCAAACAAGTTCAATGCTAGATATATTTTATATTTTAAATTATATAATCAGTAAAAATAAAAGCATCTTCCAACTTAAGAACAAAGCTTCCATCAGTCATTCTGATTTTTTACCTTTCTAGAGATTCTTCTCCCAACAGGGTATCTCTCAGTGCACAGTAGTGTCTCAGTGTGTGCCTGGGTCTAGTGTTACTCCAAGCCTTCTGGGGGGTTGCAGTGTCTTATTGCGACTTTTCTATTTGCACACTCTAGAGACCCACAATCTGGGAATACCCCTAGGCCTAAGGCAGAGGGGCTTTGGGACCCCAACATACTTTATTACATCACCACCCTGTTGTACTGATTTCATCACACTTGACTTGTTAATTTGATTGTCTGTTTGATTTCCTGCTTATTGCCCCTAAAACACCACACATTCCCAGAGAGCAGAGACCTCATCTGATCTCTTCATCCCTTTCTCTCTAAAACAGCATCTGGGACACAGCTGATTAAAATCAGAATGACAAATTAATGCAAGAATGCTTCAGTATTCATCTCTGTTGTCTAGGATGCTAATTCTTTTTACTCACTTTATTTGGTTTGAGTCCCTCTGACAGTAATTTTTTTACTGTTTAAATTGCTTTAAATCATTTACATTGATGCATATATATTCAAACAGCACAAGGGTTCTTGTTAAACAAATACCCGTATCTTCTTGTTATTTGTCCCTTTCATTCAACTTGGCCAATTTAAATTAGTAATGCTTCTACATACCCAAACTGGTTCTAAATCTGAACTTTTTGTTCCATAGATTTTATTTCTCTTCTTAGACACCTGGCCTTTGATGCTTGATTCTAGCAGTCTGTATCATATTGTTATTCTTGTTCATTTTGTGATCTCGAAAGCCTATATGTTAAGAAGGGGGGCTTAGAAATAACGTTATCTTAAATGGAATAAATCAAACTTCTACATCTTGAAAGCTCCCCAGGTAATAATCAACTTTGATTGAATATGCTGTTTACTGTCAATTTTATATGAAAGGTTGGCAATATTAAGTGTACTCACTATGCATATCACACTTCCCAAATACTTTTTATTCTTCTCTGGTTCTCGTAAAAGCCCTGTGAAATGGGGCTGAAAGGCTCTGAGAAATGTGGGAGAACTATTAAAAGATTAAATAACTAAAGTTTGAAAAATTAGAGTAATCTGCCCAATGGGGCCAAGACTTGAAATTAATCTGGTGTTTTAATTAATTAAAAACACCTAATCTGGTGTTTGTCCAAGGTACAAAACTGGGGGTAACAAGAAAAATCAACATGGTTTCTATATGTGTCTTTTAAAAATTATTTTAGAAATAAAGATAAGATATCATTATATAATGAAAATTTTAATACATGATATGATTTTGTTAGGATCTACTACATAATGAATACTAATAGCTTTATGTTGTATTGAGTAAAAAGATACATTTGAGCAAATTAGGACAAAGACAAGAGATGTTAACAATGACCAGAGGAGCAAAAGTTTTTAAATGTATGCATTAGGTTTCTATTTACAAGGTTTAGTCAAGGGTAGTTAACATATATTTTAAGCAAACTCCACTGCTTTCCATAAATCTTTTGATCTTGAGCAAATAATTATGAGGGTGATCTTAAAATACTGTTAAACTTTTTAGACTTACAGAGAAATTGTAAAAATCATACAGAATTCACATATATCCTTCTCCCAGTGTTCCCTAATGTTAATAAGCACATACTTAACCATAGTATAATTCTCAAAACCAGGAAATTAACTTTATAGTAATTATATTTTAATTCTATTCATGTAATTAATAGAAGGAACTAAAGCTAAGCCAATGATTAAGTTTATTTATATCAATAATTATATTATAGGGTCTTAATTACTTACAGAAAATTAATAAATTTTTGCTTTAACAGAATAATAAACAGAACATTAGTTCATAAATTCTACCTATTATTTTTTCCAGCCGTCCACTTCTTGGTCTTGAACATACATACTTTTTTAAAGGACTTAGGGAGTTCTTAGCTAATAGAAATTCTATGGTCTGTTGTAAAGGGCGTATTTAGTTTCAGATTCTCTCAGTCTGCTTCAGCAGCACACAACATCCTATTCTTGTGAGAGAAGTTTGCAACAAGATCGCTTCTTTCTAGAGTGTGAAACTGAAAGCTTCACTAAAACTGTTAAAAGACTAAACCTTGTAGATATGTGTTTGGTTGTCCTGTGCATTGGTGAATCAGGTTGACTAGCATGATATTTTAATATGACATTGTATCTCTTATTGAGGAAAATGCTACTAAAACAGATATATGAGTATAATTTATAAGTGACAAAGAAAAACTTGGAACTACTTGATATTTTGTGGTTTAAGAACAATACTTGAATATGACCTTATGCATGAAAATGCATAGGATGATATTTCTCTTGTTTTAATGTAGTTGTTTTCAAGATGAAGATGTTCCAGATTCGAATCATCTTCTTCTTCAGCATTGCAAATTTGTTCTGGAAGAATATTCCTGAGGAAAAATAGACATGCAGGTCATAAAGGATTGAAGTAATATTCCACCTTCATAATTTAGGAGTTAAAATAAAATTAGATCCTTGTCTCATATACCAGAAAAAAATCCAAATATGTCAAGATCTACATATGAAAAAATGAAGTCATAGAAGTGATAGAATAAAGCATGGTTATACCCCAGGAGGGAGGGAGAAATCTTCCTATGTGTGACTCAAAAACCAGAAGCACTAGAAGAAAAGATTAAAAAATTGGCTACAGTTTTTTTTTTTTAATATAAAGTTAAAAGACAAATCACAAACTGGGAGAAAGTGTTTGCAACTTAAATAAAGGGCTAATATACAAAGACCTAAAAAAATCTAGGAGACGAGAGAAATCAGAAGGGGAAAAAAAAAAGATACCTGGTGACCAGTTTACAGAGGAGAAAATGAAATGACATGTGAACATAAAAGGATGCTTAATTTCATTTATGATAAGAAAAATTAAATTGAAATGATACTGGCATGCCACTCTAACTTATCAGGTTTTTCCACCTTTCCACAGAACAAATCAAAGCTCATTCACATGTTCTGATGATAGAGTTGTATAGGATCAAGCATCACTGAAGGGAATTCAAAACTGTTCAGCCCCATGGAAAGGAATCTGGCAGTATATAACAAAATTACATATTCATTTTATTCCTTTCACTCAGCAATTCCATTTCTAGGGATTTATCCCAAAGTTAGATTGGAAAATACAAAATTATATTTGAACAGAGTTACTTATACGCACAATTGCATTCATCTCACACGCTAGTAAAGTAATGCTCAGAATTCTCCAAGCCAGGCTTCAGCAATACGTGAACAGTGAACTTCCAGATGTTCAAGCTGGTTTTAGGAAAGGCAGAGGAACCAGAGAGCAAACTGCCAACATCCGTTGGATCAGGGAAAAAAAGCAAGAGAGTTCCAGAAAAACATCTATTTCTGCTTTATTGACTATGCCTTTGACTGTGTAGATCACCACAAACTGGAAAATTCTGAAAGAGATGGGAATACCAGACCACTTGACCTGCCTCTTGAGAAACCTGGATGCAGGTCAGGAAGCAACAGTTAGAACTGGACATGGAACAACAGACTGGTTCCAAATAGGAAAAGGAGTACGTCAAGGCTATATATTGTCACCCTGCTTATTTAACTTATATGCAGAGTGCATTATGAGAAATGCAGGGCTGGAGGAAGCACAAGCTGAAATCAAGATTGCTGGGAAAAATATCAATAACCTCAGATATGCAGATCACACCAGCCTTATGGCAGAAAGTGAAGAAGAATAAAGGGCCTCTTGATGAAAGTGAAAGAGGAGAGTGAAAAAGTTGGTTAAAGCTCAACATTCAGAAAACGAAGATCATGGCATCCTGTCCCATCACTTCATGGCAAATAGATGGGGAAACAGTGGAAACAGTGGCTGATTTTATTTTTCTGGGCTCCAAAATCACTGTGGATGATGATTGCAGCAATGAAATTAAAAGACGCTTAGTCCTTGGAAGGAAAGTTATGACCAACATAGATAGCATATTAAAGAGCAGAGACATTACTTTGCCAGCAAAGGTCCATCTAGTCAAGGCTATGATTTTTCCAGTGGTCATGTATGGATGTGAGAGTTGGACTGTGAAGAAAGCTGAGCGCTGAAGAATTGATGCTTTTGAACTGTGGTGTTGGAGAAGACTCTGGAGAGTCCCTTGGACTGCAAGGAGATCCAACCAGTCCATCCTAAAGGTGATCAGTCCTGGGTGTTCATTGGAGGGTCTGATGTTGAAGCTGAAACTCCAATACTTTGGCCACCTCATGCTAAGAGTTGACTCATTGGAAAAGACTCTGATGCTGGAGGGATTAGGGGCAGGAGGAGAAGGGGACAACAAAGTATGAGATGGTTGAATGGCATCACCAACTCAATGGACATGAGTTTGGGTGGGCTCCGGGAGATGATGTTGGAGAGGGAGGCCTGGTGTGCTGCGATTCATGGGGTCACAAAGAGTTGGACACGACTGAGCAACTTAACTGAACTGAACTAAACACGTTGTGGCATTATTTATAGTATAGAGAAGTGGAAACAATCAAAAGTCTATCAGTAAGAAACTGGTTGAATAAAGTCCCTACATAATAGTACTATTCAGTTATTAAAAGGAAAGAGGATATTTTCTACATACTGATATAGAGTGATATTCAGGATATACTGATAATTTTTCAAAGTAAAGACTAGAAAAAAGAGAAAAGAATAATACTTATTATTCTTATTCACAGATGAATAATACTTCTATGTGATAATGTATAATAATTATATACATTATATACATATAATGATATATGTATAATAATTCTGAGGGGTTATGGAATATGAATGTGTATGCTTACAGTTTCAAAAATAACACTGGAATCATCAACAGGAAATTAATTTAAAAAATTAATCAAAGAAGAAGGATGAAATACAGTATAAGGGACAGGCATAGAAAAATATTATGTAGAAAGTAGCAATTCCTAAAAAACTTTTGAACTGTAGCGTTGGAGAAGGCTCTTGAAAGTCCCTTGGACTGCAGGGAGATCAAACCAGTCAGTCTAAAGGAAATCAGTCCTGAATATTCATTGGAAGGACTGATGCTGAAGCTGAAGCTCCAATACTTTGGCCACCTGATATGAAGAACTGACTCATTAGAAAAGACCCTGAAGCTGGGAAGGATTGAAGGGAGGAGAGGAAGGGGACGACAGAGTATGAGATGGTTGGATGGCATCACTGACTTGATGGACATCAGTTTGAGCAAGCTCCGGGAGTTGGTCATGAACAGGGAAGCCTGGTATGCTGCAATCCATGGGGTCGCAAAGAGTTGGACACGACTGAGTGACTGAACTCTAAGCAAACTAAAGACCTATCTGAATATTAAATTGTTGACATACTGTTACAGAGAAAACTGTGCTTAAGCTATACATCCTCCATGGAACATATTCAAAGGACAAATTGAACTACCAAAAACATAATAAACTTAATTAAGTACTTTTGCTGTTAGTTGTAATAATGGTATGCATTTATTACCTTACAAAATAAGTTTATATATTGTAAGGTAGTGAATGTAAGTTATTGTTGGCTACGTAGATTTTCAGCTTAAGATAAGTCTACATCAGAAGGATTTCTCTATAGTGGTAATTTTTTTTGCTTTTGCTTTTTTTGTTCAATTGGAGGATTATTGCTTTACAATATTGTATTGGCCTCCACCATATACATCAGCCTATAATGGTAAATTTGATTTGGGAATATCAGTGTGACCTGTTTTTGTTCTTGTGTGTGTGTGTTTAACAAAAATGCATATTTCTGGCAGTCCACTGAAAGGCCTTGAGACTAAAAATACTTTTGAAAGAAAGATGCCTGGTGCCCAGACTGGGGCCTCTGAACACTATTCCCCAGTGAGAGGAGCTAGGGCTTTTTCAAAGGAGGCTGGCATTGGCCTGTAGTGGGGAATGTAAAAGTGAGCCATCCAAGATCTATGGAGGCCTGTCCAAGGACTTGGGATCCAGCTCAAAGGGCTCCATCAGCTGAAGATGAGACAGTTAAGAACAGTAATTGCAACTGATGGAAACATTCTTTACATAGAAACCCATAAGTTCATATTGAGTCTCCAGAGAAAGAAGGCCAGAAACAAAATAATAAAGCAAAAATATTGAGGCACCAACGTCTTTTTTTTTTCCTGAGACAGCCACTATTAAATTTTTAAAATCTTTTACAGTCTTTTTCATCCGTGGTTAATGCATATGTATATTTTTTTATAATTTTATAAGGATAAGATTGGCATAACATTGTATTAGTTTCAAGTATATAACATAATGATTAAATGTGTGTGTGTGTGTGTGTGTGTGTGTATGGTTGAAATGATCACCACCATAAGTTAATATGTATCACCTCACATAGTTACAAATTTGTAACCAACTTCTTACCATGATGGCAATTTAAAGGAAAGAACAGAGCATTTATCTTACCTTTCAGAGTAAGGAACTTGCCCTTGCTGATAAGAAAATATTATTTACAGAGGAATGTGCTTAGTCACTCAGTCATGTCTGACTCTTTGCAACCCCATGGATTGCAAAGAGCCCATCAAGCTCCTTTGTCCATGGGATTCTCCCAGCAAGAATACTGGAGTGGGTTGCCATTCCCTTCTCCAGGTTACAGAGGAATTCCATTTAACAAATGTGGAAAGAATGACAAAAATAGAAATTCATCATTTTGTTGTCCCTAAGGAAATAACAGATGCAAGCAAGAGTCATCATGAGTAAAATAAAAAACCATTGGTTCAGTGGTGGAGGAGAAAGGTTATGATGGAGATATCACACCATTGCCACCTATATCCCACCAAAAGTGGGATATTTTATGCCTCCTGATGAAACACAATAAGAACCATATGGCACAACCTAGAAATTATCTTAGCCACAAAAATTATACTCTGAATATTTTAAAGCCCTCCCCATCCCCACCACATCCCCTATAAACTTGACTCTTTGTTTTATTTTTTAGAAGTTTGTGTTTGGAATTTTAGAGATAGGTAAAAGAATGAAGAATATAATCTTCAAAGACAGGACCACAGAGCTCAAGGATCTGTTACCCTCATTGGCTGCACTAAGAAAGTGTCCCAGGTTAATCTTGAGACATTCATACTTTTTAGGCAGCGGGGATGACTCAGTCAGCAAACAGAACACACACAGAAAAATGTGTCCTCAGAAGTGAAGAAACTGAGTTTTAATAAATGTTTTCAGAATTTTGTTTTCAGAAAAATCTAGATAGACACAAGCAATTTTAATGTTTGCATACACTTAAGTTTTGTGCTCTACAGATCAGTGTGTTTGAAACCACATATGGAGGTAGGAACAGCACCATAACCTGTGGCCTTGAAGTCTCACTTGAAAGTGTCTCTAAGATTCTAGATATTATGTAATCATACTCTATTTTTTTAAAAATTTACATGGAAGTTTTCAAACATAGAAAAGTAGGGAAAAAACTATAATGAATCCTTAGTACTTATTATCATGCAACTTCAACAATCATTAACAATTGCCAGTGTTGTTTGATGCAACCTCTTGTCAGTTTTTCTTTAAATTCCAGACATTATGTCATGATCATTTAATCGTATTTTGTCACCCATGACAATTTAAATGGATACTTGAGAAAGTGAAAATTTACCGTATCTTGTTGTTGTTCAGTCTCAGGAAATGTAGTGCTTTCATTTCTTGTACCCCAGGTGGTATAGATTTTAATTCATTATGATCCAGAAACAGCTCTCGCAGAGAATGGTAAGCTCCATAGAAGGAGACTCGGTCTATGCCATCATCCACAAGCTTATTAAATGACAGGTACAGGTATTCCAAGCCTGGTTCCATGTGACCAAACACATAGCCAGGGATGCGTTCGATCTGGTTCCCGATGAGTACAAGGTGCAGCAGCGACTTGGGTAGATAGGAGGGGACATGGTAGAGCTTGTTGTACGAGAGGTCTATCGATTCTAGATTTCTAGGAGAGAGTAAACAATGTGGGTGCGTCAGGGCAGTGACTGTTAGCTCCAAGTTTTGACAAGCCAGTCAGGATGCTTGTCTGCTTTCGTGCCAGTGTTTAGTAATGATTCCCAGTAGAAGTGTGGCTATATGGTGGCTAGCTGCAAGGTTAGTGCTCTTACCTGGATAACAGCTGCTTGAGTTCTTGTCTTATGGAGAAGCACCAGAGTTGAGAGAGAAGAAGCTCATATCCTAGAGGTAATGCTGAGACCCAAAGAGGGCCCACAAATATCTCTGAGGCATAACTTATATTGGAAATAAAGTCCAAAGTTCTAGCTGACATCAAAACCCTATCCCTACAATCATCTTTGGTTCTAGCAAGGAAATAGCAGTAAGAGGTTTGTGCATTCTTCTTCCACATTGATCTGATAACTTGGGATCTGGGACTTGAGATAAGAATGAGGGATCTAGAAAAAGTTAATAACCAATAAGAAGATCTGGGAAATGTGGTGAACTCCCTAGCCTTTTTCAGAAGCCTCACCTGCAGCTTCTGCCCACCGCATGAAGATTTTTCACTTGCTGAAGACTCAGTTGCCCTGCCATTGCCACATCCTGCTAAACTTAAAGGGCCCTCAAGGTCTTTTTTCATCTCTGTCCTGCTTCTGAAACATGCCTATCCCCACGATGCTACTCAAATCCCTCATTCCCTCACGACATGACTTCAGATCTGCTCTGATGGCACCTGCTGCCGGGGCTTGACCCTGCTTCCCTGTGTAGCTAATCATCTCCCTCCTGACAGGCAAGGCCTCGACACTTTGCACTTCCCTGAGAGCTACAGCCTGAGACCATTGATTCCTCTCAAGGAAAGTGGGCTCTGTTTTTTGCTTCCTCTATCAGGTCATGCATTCTTCAGTCTCTTTTGTAAGACTTGAGATAGAGAAATAGTATCAAGGAATGAAGACAGTGTGGTATGGAATCTAATGGTGAGGGAGGAGAAAAAAGGAGAAGGGCAGCTTCCTTCCTTACTGTATTGTTATTGTTGTCTCTGAGTCATCTCTGACTCTTTGTGACTCCATGGACAGCAGCACACCAGGCTTCTCTGTCCTTCACAATCTCCCAGAGTTGGCTCAAATTCATGTCCATTGAGTCAGTGTTGCCATCCAGTCATCTTATTCTCTGTTGTCCCCTTCTCCTCTTTCCTTCAGTCTTTCCAATGAGTGGGCTCTTCACATCAGGTAGCCAAAGTATTAGAGCTTCAGCTTCAGCATCAGTCCTTCCAATGAATGTTCAGGGTTGATTTTCTTTAGGATTGACTGGTTTGATCTCCCTGCTGTACAAGCGACTCACAAAAGTCTTCTCTAGTACCATAATTTAAAGCATAAATTCTTTGGAGCTCAGCCTTCTTTATGGTCCATCTCTCACATCCCTACATGACTACTGGAAAAACCATAGCTTTGCCTATACAAATGTTGGTTGACAAAGTACTGTCTCTGCTTTTTAGTACGCTGTCTAGGTTTGTCATAACTTTCCTTCCAAAAAGTGTCTTTTAATTTTCTGGCTTCAGTCACAGTCTGCAGTAATTTTGGAGCCCAAGAAAATAAAATCTGTCATTGTTTCCACTTTTTACCCTTCTATTTACCTTGAAGTGATGGGACTAGATGCCATGATCTTAGTTTTTCAGTTAGAGCTTTAAGCCAGCTTTTTCACTCTGCTCTTTCACCTTCATCAAGAGGCTCTTTAGTTCCTCTTCACTTTCTGCAACTAGAGTTATATCATCTGCATATCTGAGGTTGTTATTTCTCCCAGCAATCTTGATTCCAGCTTGTGATCCATCCAGCCTGGCTTTTCACATGATATACTCTGCATGTAAGTTAAATAAGCAGGATGACAGTATACAGCCTTGACGTACTCTTTCCCAATTTGGAACCAGTGCATTTTTCCATGTTCAGTTCTAACTGTTGCTCCTTGATCTGCATCCAGGTTTCTCAGGAGGCAGGTAAGGTGGTCTGGTATTCCCATCTCTTTAAGAATTTTTCACAGTTTGGTGTGATCCACATAGCCAAAGGCTTTAGTGTAGTCAATGAAGCAGAAGTAGATGGGGTTTTTGGAATTCTCTTGAGTTTTCTAAGATCCAACAGATGTCGGCAATTTGATCTCTGATTACTCTTCCTTTTCTAAATCTAGTTTGTACATCTGGAAGTTCTCAGGTCACATACCGTTGAAGCCTAGCTTGAAGGATTTTGAGCATTACCTTGCTAGCATGTGAAATGAGCAAATTGTATGATAGTTTGAACATTCTTTGGTATTGGAATGAGAAACTGACCTTTTGCAGTCTTGAGGCCACTGCTGAGTTTTCCAATTTTGCTGGCGTATTGAGTTCAGCACTTTAACAGCATTCTCTTTTAGAATTTGAAATAGCTCAGCTGGGATTCCATCACATCCACTAGCTTTGTTTGTAGTAATGCTTCCTAAGGCCCACTTGATATCACACTCCATGATATCTAGCTCCAGGTGACTCACCACACCATCATGGTTATCTGAATTATTAAGACCTTTTTTGTACAGTTCTTTATATTCTTGGCATCTTCTAATTTCTTCTGCTTCTGTTAGGTCCTTGCTGTTTCTGTCATTTATTGTGCCCATCTTTGCTTCAAATGTTCCCTTGGTATCTCCAGTTTTCTTGAAGAGATCTCTAGTCTTTCCCATTCTGTTGTTTTCCTCTATTTTTTTGCTTTCCCATTCTGTTGTTTTCCTCTATTTTTTTGCATTGTTCACTTCAGAAGGCTTTCCTATCTCTCCTTTCTATTCTCTGGAACTCTGCATTCAGTTGGGTATATCTTTCCTTTTCTCCTTTGCCTTTTGCTTCTCTTCTCAGCCATTTGTAAGTCCTTTTCAGACAACCACTTTGCCTTCTTGCATTTCTTTTTGGGGGAATGGTTTTGGTCAACACTTCCTGTGCAGTGTTACAAACCTCTGTCCATAGTTCCTCAAGTACTCTGTCTATCAGATCTAATCCCTTGAATGTATTTGTCACCTCCACTGTATAATCATAAGGGATTTAATTTGCATCATACCCAAATGGCCTAGTGGTTTTCCCTACTTTCTTCAATGTAAGCCTAAATTTTGCAATAAGGAACTGATGATCTGAGCCATAGTCAGCTCCAGGTCTTGTTTTTGCTGACTGTATAGAGCAAAGACTATAATCTTCTCTGCGGGTAGAGGATTATCAAACAGTTCATGACTGCCTGTGAGGTCAACAGACCAGCACAGTGATCAGACCTTGGGTCATGCTGCTTGGGCTTGGCACTTGTATATTGTAGGTTATCCATAGCAGCAGTGACCATAGCTATCCTAACATCAGTTATATCCTGAACAGTTTGAACTCTGCAAATAACCAAGTTTTTGGTAGGGGGAGGTTCACTAAGAATGCTGTCATCTTCCTCACTCACTCATTTTCATACCCTGTTTAGTAATGGCAAAGGAAAAGAATTCATCTATGAACATCAAATTAGCATGTACTTACTCTTGATTTATCCAGGCTAAAGGAGCAATTCTATTTTCTTCAATTTTATTATAACGTAATCCAATGACATTTATCTTTCTGGTATGATTAAAAGAAATTTCAGTTATTTCTTCAATTTGGTTATTTTCTAGGTATAATTCCTATAATTAAAAGAAAATACTTATTTTTCTTCATATTACTTGATATGATAAATATATTCAATTTCACAGAATTAAAATATATTGTTTCACAGAATTAAAATCATATTATCAACTATTGTCATTAGTGTTAGTTAATGAGAGAGTCTTGCAGCTCTTCCAAATGAGTTAATTTTTTACATTGTCAGATTTTCTAGCTAGCAAAATAGTGTATTGTCTGTCCTGGTTATGGAATTAAATGAATTTAATTATTTTTAACTATAAAATGATATGATATAGCATATCATGATAATTGCATAAAGCTTTCTAACTTACAAAACTTATTCACATAAATTATTTCATTTGGGCTTCAAAGACCTAGAAACTAGAAAATAGGTAGAAATTACCCCCATCTAGTAGTGAAAAAACTCAGGCCTGGAGAGATGGCAAGGTGTTTGCAAAGTTAAACAGCTGATACATGAGAGAAATTCATGCTGGCTGGCCCCAGCTTAGAGTCATCCTGTTTCCTGCCAGTCCATGCTGTCTGTAATTTTTTTAGGCTCACATTTTTTAGGTTTGTTTGTATTATAATTTCTTTAATTAAAAGTTCGTTAAGAGCCTTCATTTAACATCAAGGTGAAGTTAGAACTATTAGTAAGTTGTCAATAGCTAGCTGCCTTCAAGTTAAATTCATTTGACTTTGCAAGGAATTTGTCACTCAGAGATCTTGTTGGAATTCAGAAGTATGATTTGTGTATATATATTTGGAGTAATTCCTATTGTAGTAATTTCCTCTCTTTGTCATTTAATTTTGGTGTTGTTGGAAGTGTGTAAAGTAAATTTTAGTGTTCTGCTTCATACCTATTTAGGGGTGAACTATATTAGTGGCTCCTAAACTTGATTGTAGGTTAGAATCACTCATCAGCTTTTTAAAGTATAAATTCCAACTTAAATTAACAGCACGCTCATTTATACATTGAAACTGCAGGTGTGAAGTGGTGCGTTGAAAGTGTTCAGAGTGTATGTACATGCATGGACAACAGCTCCCAAGAAGCTAGTAAGAGGGTCTCTGGAAAGAGAAACCAGGGATGGGAGTGTCAGACATGGAATGGAGACACACTGCTCTTTTGTACTATTCAAGTGTTGTGTGTGTGCATTTTACTGTGTGCATGCATTATCTATTTAAAATTTTATTTTTAAAAAACCCAATAAATTGTTGACCCCATTCTCCAAAGAACCTGATTTAGCATGTCTGGTATAGGCCCCAACATCTGTATTTGTTTAGAATCCAAGTAATTCTGAGATAAAGCTAGGTTATGAGTGCAACCGCAATTTTTACAGTTTTGGTAACTTCTAAATGCCTGTCTTAATCTACAAATAGGAGGAAGAGGAAGCGTGGTGGCTGTGTAGCAGCAGTATCAGATTGAGATTGATGGTCCTCTTTTGGCTCACTGGGTTCACAGCCATATGAAGCTTCGTCCTGCTGGCTGATTGTTTATGGGACAAATATTGAGCTCAGAGGAAGTAACCTAAGGGTCACCTTGATCTGCTAAACCTCAGTTCTTAATGTGGAAAGTCAGGGTGTACACTTAGCAGGGAAGTCCCCACCAGAGTACCCCCATAGTTAAGTGTGTTCTGTGTTGTAGCAAGGGAGACCACACACTTGGGCCGCAGGAAATCCATCCAGAGGGCACGGACACAGGACAGTGTTAGTCAAAACTAGTAAGCTGTGAGAAGTGAGTGAGGAGTGGACTACTGGCACAGTTAGCAGCCTTCTTTGCAATTCTTATCCATCCTTACAGGGTCACTGCTAGCCCAGGTGGGCCTCTGAGTGGAACAGACTGGGATGAACATCACATTTCCAGTTTGAGATAGTTTAAACTACTTTGCAAATCAAGGTGCTTTTTGCAAGTTGTACTTTCTGTTTGAACTTTCAGTTCATCTTCCCTATTCTCTCCCCAAGAGCTGTCAGTAAGACCAATTTTCACTTTACCAAGATTCTCTACTAGTAGTAATAATTCTGACTCATAATTTTGTATTGTTTGAAAACAGTGCCCAAATTTTATTTATAGCACCAGAACTACTCAGTTTAATATGCATCACGATAATCTTTTAAAATATATTGTTTGTTTTGTCATTGTGTGCTATATTTAAAATATAAAATATTATAAGGAAAATATTGGTACCTCAATAGAAACAGGAAGACCTTGTGGTATAATTCTAAATTTATTTCTTCCCAGACGCAGGTAGGATAGGCTCTTCAAAGGTTTGAAAGCTAAGGAATTGACATTGGTTTCACTGAGACTGTTTCCTTCCAATTCTAAAGTGACCAATTGATTTAAATCTATAAAAAAAAATTATTGTGATATTATGATTTAAAAACATGCAGTTTCTATAGGGTTTCAAAATTTCATGTGAGATGTTCACTTTATTTGGATGACTAATGTTATAGCTTCTTTCTTTGAATCCCTCCCATAGAGCCTTTTCCCAAGTACTCTTCACATTTGCACAACAAATGTTCAGTTCAGCCAGGACTCAGTGCTGAATGCATGGTCCAGAAGAGACAGGCCTGTCGAGAAATCACTGTTGTGTTGTATGATGAAAGTTTGTAACCCTCATACAAAAGCCAAAAAACACCACCAAAAAGAAAGAAAGAAAATTATAGGCAAATATCACTGAAAAACATATGCAAAATAACTTTAACAAAATACTGGGAAACCAAATTCAATAATATATTAAAAGGATCATATACTGTAATCAAGTGGGACTGTTTCAGAGATGCTAGAATGGCTTAATAGCCACAAATAAATCAGTGTGATACACCACATTAACAAATTGACAAATAAAAGTCATATGATCACCTCAATAGAGTCAAAAAAACTTTTGACAAAATTCAATATCCATTTATGATAGAGACTCAACAAAGTGGGTACAGAGGGAACATCCCTCAACATATATGACAAACCTACAGCCAATATCATACTCAACAGTGAAAAGCTCAAAGCATATCCTCTAAAATCAGGAATAAGACAAGGATGCTCAATCTTACTGCTTTTATTCAACATAATGCTGGAAGTCCCAGCCATAGCAAGCAGACAAGGAAAAGAAAGGAATCCAAGTTTGGAAGGAAGAAGTAAAATTGTCGCTGTAGACAACGTGATACTATATATATATAGAAAATTGTAAAGACTGCCTCCAAAAAACTATTACAACTAGTACGTGAATTCAGTAAAGATTCAGGATACAAAATTAATACACAGAAATCTGTCAAGCTTCTATACACTGACAATAAACTTTCAGAAAGAGAAATATTAAGAAGACAGCCCCATTTCCAGGTGCATCAAAAAGAATAAAAACTTAGGAATAAATGTAAACAAGGAGGTAAAAGACCTGTACTCAGAAAACTATGAGACACTGATGAAAAAAATGATTGAAGGCAACACAGACAAATGGAAAGATATGCCATGTGCATAAACTAGAAGAATTAATACTGTTAAAATTACTATACTGCCTGAAAAGACAGTCTACAGATTCAGTGCAATCCCTATCAAAATACCAATGGCATTTTTCACAAAACTAGAACAAATAAGTGTAATATTTGTATGGAAATGCAGAAGATCCCAAGTAGCCATAACAATCTTAAGAAAGAAGAACAAAGCTGGATATATCACACTCCCTGGTTTCAGGCTATAGTACAAAGCTACAGTAATTGAAACAGTGTGGTACTACCACAAAAACAGACCCATAGACCAATGGAACAGAATAGAGAGCCCAGAGATAAACCCACACATTTATGGTCAATTAATCTTTGAGAAAGAGAGTTAAGAATGTACAGTGTGGAAAGGAATGTTTGTATAATGAACAGAAGTCAAAAGAAGGAGGTGGGGGAACAGGACACCACTCAGAGGGCCAATGAAGTATTTGCAAAGACAGATAGGTATGAAATGGTGGCATAACCAGGGAGGTCCAGGGAGTGTAATGCACTGGGTGGTTCCTTTTTGCAGGACACAGAGGGAGCACTCTTGCCTGGTAAACCCTCAGTCTTTGAACAAGGGAGTTACAGCAGTGAATTCTCATTGCAGTGTTCACTTCCTGGCAGAGTGAAGCCAGATGGACATTTTGAAAGAATGACTAAAAATTCCACAACATTCAGATTGAGCTACCAAGAAAGGCCTTTGTACAAACAAGTTTCTTTCTAAATTGTTTCTTCAGGTCTCTGGAATGGTATGACCAAATCAATTGAAAACTTAGAGGAGAATGGACAGCTCAGCAGTGATGATACCCAGAGGCATCTGAGTCAGACACTCAGGGTGTAACTTTGGAGTTTGTTCAGTGGCCAAAATTTTCAGAATAGCGGATGTTTTCATATTTAATTTGGGTCATGGATATTGCACTGATACGCTCTGTGCAACTTAGATCCTACTCTTAGGCATACAGAGAAGTAAGACATAGTCTAAAGTGAAAACAAAAGACACTGCCATCACAAGTACCTCATAGGTTTTAGAACATGACAAGGAGAAGATGGCAGTGTAGACTTGAGGGGTACGGAGGTGTGAGTGGGGCTAGACTCTCAAGATAGCATAGGTAGAAATGGGAGGGTGAGGCACCCAGGTGAACACATGGAGGTATGAACCCACATGGTTGTGCTTAGGAGTAGGAAAGAGATCAGCTCTAGAGTGGCCCATCTGTAAGAGAGGATGAAGGTTGTGGAGAAGACAGAGGTAGGCTGGGCAGGGCCTTCATGCACCAGAAAATAAGGTCTGACTTTCCTTCTGGGCCACGAGAAGCGTCTGAACAGGGAACAGCATGACAGAATACTAATCTGCTGGTATTTAACATCAGCTGAAGGGCAGAGAGGAAGTATGGAGGCCAATTATTAAATTATGATACATGATTCTATTTCTTTATATAACCAATTCCACAACTAAAGATACTGAGAATCCAAGCATATTTATCTAGAACATAGCTGAGGTTTTGGAATGGAGAATTTTTTTCAGAGAAAAATAGGTAATAGAAGTAGACTTGTGGTTATTACGTGACCTCACAAGAGAGAGAAACACAATAATGCAAATTCATGATCTTATGCATTAATTTACAGTTATTCTGAGTGGATAGCCACACACCATCATTGCTAGAAATGACACCATGATCATGGATTTTGGTTTGTTGTCATCATTAATACAGATGGGAACATTTTTTAGCATGTCTTGTTTTCTTTTGCTCTCCCCCCCTTCTATCTTCACCTTCCCTTTTGATGTTGTTTAGTCACTAAGTCATGTCCAACTCTCTTGCGATTCCACAGACTGTAGCCCACCAGGCTCCTCTGTCCATAGGATTTCCCAAGCAAGAATACTAGAGTAGATTGCCATTTCCTTCTCGAGGGGATCTTCCCAACCCAAGGGTCAAAGCCATGTCCCCTACATTGGCAGGCAGATTCTTTACCACTGGGCTGCCAGGGAAGCCCCACCTTCCCTTTTAAGACCTTCCTTTCCTCTAGAATGGGTATGCAGGTCTCCCGGTGGATCCTGGATGGCCTCCTAGCACCTTGGCATAGCGTGTATAGCTCTCCGTTGTGTGGTTCCTTCTCATCTTTTCACATCATCTTTTGTTCTTCACTCCTTATCATAGCCTTGCATCTAAGATTTATGAAACTGAATGTTTTTCCCATAGCATCCAGATTGTTTTGTTTTTTACACTTTAACGTGTATTACTTTCCATGAATTGCTGTCTTTCCCACTTCCCTGGAACTATACATTAATATATAAAACCTGGAAAGGTCATGAGGGAGGTAACAGAAGTGCTGCAGGCCACTGATAGTCAAGCCAGGGGCTTCCAGCCAGGAAAGCAGTGTCACAGCGCTGGCAGTGGCCTTTGTTTTGGGCTTGCCTTGCTCACTGCCAGCCAGCCTGACCATCCACAACAGTGGAACTCACAGGAGCTGAGGAGCTGCAGTGGCTCCAGCAGTTGAAAGAGAACTCAGTACCAAAGGCGCCAACACTGGAACAGAACTAAGAAGCCAATACTGAAGGACCAGCACTGGAGTGGGGCTAAGAACGCAGGCTAAACAGAAGAGGAGCCTTCAAGATACAAAGCCTGCAGAGGCTTCTCTGGGCAAGATGACAGTGCAGAGCCTCCTCACTGGCCACTGCAAAGAGGTGAGGCATATGAGGTACTCAGACTGTGGAGATGGGCAGGGGAGGCCAGGCCACCCTGGACCACAGTTAGCCCTCTGGGAATACGGAAACTTTTTCATGAGGGAGAGGTGCATGTGAGTGGAGAAGCAGTTAGTTACAGGAATGTGAGAGAGTACTTTCCAAACAAGGACTTTTAGCATGCCATTTTGACAGCTCTGCTAGAAATACCATCTCACATGTCGTTCACATGTAGCCCATTAGTACACTTGTCCTAAATTGTGTTCCTTTGGTCTGTTTCACCTAGCAGCTAGAAGTTGAATTTTCTTATGTCTTTTCCATATGGAAAAAGCCCTTCAAATTTGGTTTGTTAATGTTTTTCATGTGTACCCTGAAATCCATCTGGAAATAGAATATTTCCATAACTCTGTCATCCTCAGATTTGGCAATTTTTGTTATTGTTTTTTTCCTATCACCAGAAGTGTTTTGTCCTTATGAATTTTTTTGAGGAGTAAATTCCCCATTTTAAAGGAATAAAGGTTGGGTGATCAACACTAACATCATAAGTATAGTTCAAATCAAATAAACAAAAAATGTTAAGCACTATACCTCTATACCTCAAGAGCTACACTAGATTGTTAGGAAGATAAAAAGAAAAATTAGACAGTCTTTGTCTTAAAGAAGCATATAATCTAATCAACAACATTAGCTAGAATTCTTGAAAAGGCAAATGCTACCTTATTTATCTTGAGTTCATAATATATGACATCCTCAGTTATCCAGCTCAGTCCAGAAATAGTCTTAAGAGTAAATTCCAGTTGTATCAAATGTACAAAATGTGGGGCACCTTCACTTCAGCCCATCCATGGGAAATCCAGGCTGACATGGCAGCCACATACCCATGCACATCATTTGTCTTGCCTTGTGTGGCACATGTACCTCGATAACACACAAGTGCCAGAAGTGACAGAGCAACTCTCAGGGGAACAAGACTATTAAAGCCAAAGTGACTGCCGTATATAGTGCATGTGCTAAAGTTTATGTTTACTTTGATTTTAGAATAGCCCCTCAAAACCTCACATAGTATCCCCATTTACTTATATTTTATATATGATTCTCATGTGCCAAACCATGACATGTTAAAATAGCAAAATGTTTGGATGTAGTGGAATTGTGGATGGGATATATTGAGCATCTAAGGGTGATAAAAGAGACCATTTAAACAAGCCATGGTATTATCACCATTAACACCATTGTGTTATCACCAATACCAAAAACTTTAGTACAAATACAGGATGAGAGCACATGGCTATTTGGGGAATGTTAGTATAACTCTTAGGATATTATGGATTTGTAGTTCAGTTATTGTATTATAAATGATGAAAACCTGAAATCATTGAAAGTTTATTTATAGAATACTTTTTAAAGGCAATAGGCAGTTTAAAATACATTTTTTAAAGTTTCACCAATCAATAGTAAAAATAAGTTTTATCAACTTAAATGGTAACATGAACTAAAAAATTATTAGCTATTCATTTAGCAATATTGCAAATAAAATTTCCATACAACTATAGAAGAAAGATTATAAGGACACATGTCATAAAGTCAAATGTTAAGTACCTGATAAACTTTCTTCATCAATAACCTGCAGCTTGTTCTCATTGATTTTGAGTTCTTCTAATGTAGACGGTAGTTCTGAAGGAATCGTTACCAAATTGTTTCCATCCATATTTAAGCGCATTAAATTCTTTAGAAACTTAAATAAAGGCAAATCTCAAAATTACTTTTTTATTTTGCCACAGAAATGCAGTCATATATATTATTTAATAGTCAGTTTGCAGTAGTTACTAAAGTGTCACAAACTTTCAGTTTATTCAGGCTTAGGCATGAATCCCCAATTTTCCCTTCCAGATAGATGTTGATCCTGTTAACAGCATTTATTCCCTGGTATTTTCAGCAAACCACATTTGGTGATTTTGTATCATACTCATCCATATTTTTACTATGACTTTAGTAATCAGGAGAAAGTTCCTATCACCACTGGACCAGCCATATTTTCCTAGATCTTATGTTTTCACCTTCTCAGCAGTAGAGTCAAAATTTATTAAATCATGCAATAATCTGAATCTATCATCAATACTAAAAAGATAGCAGTTTTAATCCTTTCAATGTGTTTGTAAACCTCAGTTTTCTATCTGTACTAAGCAGAAACAGTCATGAAATAGCACTAACTATTGTGGAAATTTATCAAAATTAAATGCCACAAATATCACAAACTATTTCTATATGGTACCCAAACTGTTTTGACAGTCTGGAGAGTGTATTTCCACATTTGTAGTTACATGTTTGTTGGCCAAACTAGCCTCCACTACCAAAGTTGCAGAGTGATTTACTTCAAAGTTGCTCAAAGTCAGTTTCAGCAGTTTGGAAATGAGGTAGAGAATCCCAAAACAAACAAAAAAAACAAGTTATTTCCTACAATGTCCTCTTTTTTGATCAAATAGAGAAAATGTACAAGTCCCAACTATTGTTCTATCAGAAGGACAACTAGCATGAAGCAGGACTCCAGGTCTTTCACATGAATGTGGACACCAAGTGTCTGGAACTCTCTCGTCTGCAGCCCAGAATGTAAATAAGAACCAGGACCTGAGCTTGTAAGAGGCCAGCGACTTATCCAAAGAGTGGAAGAAAACCATCCAAGGGGATAAAGTTTGACTTCCTGGCATGTAACATGTTTTACTTGGGCTTCTTTAACCACACACAATTTTGAGTATTTGTTTGCACATACAAATTCCTCCTTTCTTCTGCCTTTATTTTTCGGAAAGTCCTTGATACTCTCTTTTCTCCCTTTTAGAAAAAAAATTTAGTTAAATCTGATTCTTTCCAAAGTTTACTCTATGCTTTTCTCTTTCCCTCTCTGCCCAACCTATCCCCAAGCTAATTTTCTTCTGAGCCTCTTTGTTCTTGCAGAACCCCACCTGCTGAAGTATTCTTTTCCAGATTTTGCAGATTGCACAAAATAAGGAAGCTTTGTTTTGCTGGCCTGAAAAAGTTAACAGTTTCTAAATAAGCTCTCTTTTTCCCCCAGAAATACCTCGCGTACTAAGAGACCATATTTCAACATGTTTTCAGGTACTTGGGAAGAAACTCTTCCATAAATTCTAAACATTATTTTTGTCATTGATGCTACTGTGGGTGCGTTAAGGACAAAGCATAGAAAAAAACAGAAATTTGTAAAACAACCAAGTATATTCAAGATACAACTTGGATACAGTTTAGGGATATCAGAGAAGAAACTTTCTTTGACAAAAACTCCTTTAAAACATTTTACTGGGACTTCTTTGATGGTGCAGTGAATAAGAATCCACTTGCCAATACAGGGGATATAGGTTCAGTCCTGGTCCAGGGAGATCCCACATGCTGCATGGCAACTAAGCCCATGCAACCACTGAGCCTGTGTTCCAGAGCCCACAACTTCTGAGCCCATTGCTGCAGCTGCTGCAGTTGGCATGCCTACAGCCTGAGCTCTGCAACAAGAGAAGCCAGCACACCACACAGAGTAGCCCCTGCTCACTGCAACTAGAGAAAAGCCTACATGCAGCAACAAAGACCCAATATAACAACAAAAAAGAACATACATTTCTTTCCTTCTCCATCTCCACCCATTATCAGTGCAATTAATGAGAAAGCCATCCAAGTGGACTTTTAGAAATCATAGAACATATTTACCTTGAATGCTTTTGGACCTATGCCTGAAGAGGTGATATTATTTTTGCTCAGATCAAGCCTTTCCAAATTTGGTAATCCATTAAATGCTTCATCCGGAATGGAGGTGATGGAATTGCCTAGGACACACAGCAATTATGTATTAGGCCTACGTGCCTGTAAATACATATATACATGTACATTCATAGATAGCAAAAGAGAAAGCTTTATCTGGAGGAAAACACAGTCCTTATAGCAAGGACAATGTTATATAATAAATGAGGATTTAGGAAAAAAAAAAAAGACTGAGACTAGACTATTAGATACGGTCAAAATTTTCACTCTAAGGACCTGTCTTGCTCTAGTACATCATGTTTAGATGAAGCTGCTTAAAACAGCCAGAATGTGGTTTGCCAGACAATTCTGTTAGCAATATGCATTTTACAACAAAGATGTGTTATGGAAGGTACTATAGAAACTGAATTTTATAGTTCTTCATATTTTCCTATTGACACTTCTTAGACCCTGGACCAGAAATATTTTTTAATGAAATCTCGGGCAAGTAACTTACCTTCTCCAAGCATCAGTTTGCTCTAAATAAGAAGTTTGGGGAGATTATTTCTCAGATTGCTGCCAGATCTAATGTTAAAATTGTATGACTTCAATCTATAGAAGTACCTGCAATGCTTTAATTTATGGGGTTTTGTTTGACATTTAGTTAAGTATAGTAGTCAGTGACTTTAAACCCAGAGAATGAGCTTAACAGAAATGGTGGTGATTTAGTTGCTAAGTCATGTCCAACTCTTGTGACCCCATGGACTGTAACCTGCCAGGCCCTTCTGTCCATGGGATTCTCCAGGCAACAATACTAGAGTAGGTTGCCGTTTTCCTTCTCCAGGGGATCTTCCCAACCCAGGAATCGAACCCATGTCTCCTGTGGCTCTTGCATTGCAGGTGAATTCTTTACCACTGAGCCAATAGGGAAACCCAAGAAATGGTGAGTACTATAAAAACCATGTGGTAGCTTTCTTATAAAACCAGGACAGTGTAACTGAGCACACATCATCTTTCATAAGATTTTCAGCCTTCACAGATTGTTTGTCTAATGGCAGAACACACCTAGCAGGCAGGCTACAGAATGAGGGGGCGTTGCTGAAAAAGGAAGCTCTCGGCATAAGAGTAATTCCTTAGGAGATCATATAAGCCTGGCATCAGGAAGGCCATAATACCTGAGGTGTCCTATTGTAGACTGGCTGTCCTGACTAAGGAGTCAGGCTGTGTCAGTTGAGTATTTATATGATCATTTATTATTTCTGTGGTAGTTTATTTCTGTTACTTCTCCCAAGACACATCTGAAACCCCACTCAGATTCTCTCAGCCCTCCATCTTAAGAGCCATCCCCAGCATGGGCCTTATTGCCAAGACTCATTCACTGTCCCAGTCTCCACACCAGCCAGCCTCACACACATATCTGTCCTGCCAGTCCTGAGAGGTCCTCAGAGCTCTTCTTGACCCTTTAAGAACATGAGCAAATGGTCTGGATCACGTCCTGCCTACCAAGTAGCTAAAACCAGGGGGAAAGCAATAGGAACGCTGTGTTATTGCTGGAAGGAGTCTCACAGCCATTTTAAGGAAGTCTGGCCATTTCTTATAAAGGTAAACCTGCTTTTACTGTATCGTTCAGCAATCCACTCCTGGGTATATACCCTAGGAAAAAGAAAACTTAAGTCCACACAAGCATCCATATATGGATCTTTATAGCAACTGTTGCATAATTGCCCCAAACTGAAAATAATCCAGATGTCCTTCACTTGGTACATGTGGTCCATCCAGACAATGGAATACCATTCAGAAGTGAGGAGGAGCAAGTTGTTGTTAATAAATGCAACAACCTGAATATCCCTCAGGAGTTTTTAAGGTAAGTAAAAAAGTCCAACTGAAAAGGCTCCACACTGTATGCATTTCTGTGACATCCTAGAAAAGCTACTCTAGAGACAGAAAACATCAGGGCTGGTGAAAGAAGGGACATGAGAGAATTTGGTGAGGTGATGAAAATGTTATACCTTGAATGTGTGACTGTATGACTGTATGCATTTGCCAAAACTTAAAGAATAACACGCTAACAGTTTTTTTACTGAATATAACTTAGACTTCATAAAGCTGATTTTAGAAAAAAAGTCAACGGGACATCATGATTTGGAGGAATTTGCATTATACCTGATGGTGCTTTTCTGTAGTAAACACTTATCTCTTCTGCAAAGTTTTTATATTTGAAGATTGTGAAATTAATCTGTTGGGGTCCATTTATATTATGAAATTAAAATATCACATTCATAGGGCAATGAGAGGTAACCACAGAATCAAACAGACATCCACATCTTACCTATGAGCTCCAGACTTGTTATCTCTGGTGCTGTTAGCGGTGGTATTTGTGTGAGGTCAGCGCTGATACAGGAGATGGTTTTGTAGGACAGAGAGCAACTGCTTGGCAGAGACGGTATACCTCTAGGGGTAGCTGGGATTGGGAGTCGAGGGGGCATCCTGAACGTGTCTCCTCTGATGGTCTCATCCTCATCCTCATCTTCATCGTCTTCCTCATCTTCATCGTCTTCCTCATTCTCCCTTGCTGGGTTTCTGTGTTGATGGGCCGGCGTCCCCTCCTCTTCAGGCCTCTGCTCTTCCCCTTCTCTGCTCTGTCCCTCATTGGTAGGTCTCCCCAAGTCTCCAGGTCTAAAAGTCTGTTTCTTTTGCTCCCTATTTTCATCTTGTTTGACTTCTTCTTCATCCTCCTCAAATTGAAGTTCCTCTTTTCTCAGTGCTCGATTCATTTCCACCCAAGGAGGTGACTGTTGCTTATGAGGTAAATTGGTAGGTTCTCTTTGTTCTGAAGAATCACCAGAAAATTCAGTTCTATCATTTAATGCTGTACCACTGAGTAGCAAATAGGAGGCTACTGACCACAAGAGAACACAGCAAGGGCAAGTTGTGGTATTAATGAAAGGAAAAATCATAGTGAAAATTAGGTTAGTAAATATTATTCCCTCCAGGAATATGAGTGCAATTTAAACATGAAATGCATCTTGTAGTTTTTGCTTGAAAATTTTAGTAGAAATAAATAAACTTTCTTTGTGTTTTATAAGATGTTATAGGCAATTCTTGTTTGCTTTGTGAGCCTTATTTTACTAAGGTATCATGCTATCTGGTGAATAAAGAGGGAATAATATTACCATATGTTACAAAATGGTAAGCAGTCCTATTGTGATATTATAAAATAATCAGATGTAATACCTTTATAATAGATACTGTTCAGTTAATTGGGGTTATTAATAATGTAAGAATTTGTACACTGTCAGACATAAAAACATGAAGCAGGTGTATATTTTACTTGTTTATGATAATGAAACCAGCTTTTATTATATTTGTCTGATTTTCTTTCAGCTCCATGTGCCTAAAAGTATCCTCTGAAATTCAGAATTATAGAAAATCCTCCTCTCTTTTCCTCCCACTCTGTACTTAAATCATTTTTACTGCTTGAGATCTATGGAAGATGTCCTGTACTTAAATGATATTTTCTTAACCTAGACATATGCACAGAGTATTTTTAGTATTTCATGATGATAATATAATATATTATAGTAGAAAATTTATCTACATTTGTATTTAACTGTTATTATCTTTGGCAGAGAGCAGGGAAGACTCGACACAGACCAGACCCTCTGAATGAAGAGTTTTTTAGGGAAAAATAAGCTCAGTACATAGATTTTCTTTCATCAAAATATAAAAATTTACTTAATCATTTCCATGATTTTATTTAATACCATACATAAATCACCCCAAAAAAGAACTCAAAATATAATTATTTGAAATAATTACTTGAAGTTTCAATTCAGTATATATTATAAAGTCTGTGAGTTATTTTTTTCACATCTCTTGACAAACATGCAAAAGGAGAATAGGAAAAAATTAGCAAAAGGAAACTAAAGCTATCATATTGAAACATTTAAAATCTTTCCTGTGTATCCAAGTTTATTTTTCCAAAATAACCACAGTATTTCAAGAATAATAGTTCAAGTCCTTTGAAAAATATCTGAGAATTTCTGGATCTTGCTTTTATAAACCTTGTGTTTCGTCTCCCAAGGTGCCAGTTTCATTAAACACTTTTATTTTCTAACACCTTTTTTAAAGTTATATTATCTTAGTAAAACAGTTGGTGCTTAGTCACTCCATTGCATCCAACTCTTTGCAGCCCTTTGGACTGTAGCACACCAGGCTTCTCTGTCCATGGGATTTTCCAGGCAAGAGTACTGGAATGGGTTGCCATTTCCTCCTCCAGGGGAATCTTCCCAACTCAGGGATCAAACCTGCGTCTCCAATGTCTCCTGCATTGCAGACAGATTCTTTACCCAATGAGCCATCAGAGATTCTCAAAGCAGTTGGTATTCTACACCAAATACAGTTCCTAAATGTCCTGAAGTTCTTGGAAGGAGACTTCCGTGGATAGCTACCCTGTGATCATCCTGTGTGTGTGGAAACAGTCTACCTTAATCATAGGCAACAGAAAACATCCCTATTCCCTATCCCTTCCCATCAAATTATCTAACACACATTTATTTCATAAGCTACTGACCAGGCTTTTCTTGAAGGAATCCTGAGCCTCCCTCTTGAGAGTCCTCTATCCCATCAGTCTCATAGGATAAGGGACAGTGAGCTGCCAACAAAACCTCATAGCATAATCTTTCTCTGCACAGCAGTACCACAAAAGAAAGCCACTGCTCTTGGGCCATGGCCTTTATTTCCCAAGTATTACCTGAGCAGTCATAACTGCACATAGACTGAGAGAATTGGGCTTTATCCTCTCTAGATGCAAGCCCCTCCCCCCTTCCTTCACCTTGAGTTCTCTATTTGGGTTGATAACTGTAAGTGCATTGAGTTGAATTGAGACAACGCATATAAGGAACTAAACAGAGCTCTTCACACCTACTAAGAATGTGGGAGCTGTTTACTGTGTAAATTCTGTCACTCCATCTGTAATGCTGAGAGTCAAATGTGAAATGTGATCTGGGCTAAGTTCAAATTGAGCTAAAACTCTAAAACCACTGTCTTTTATTTCTCTCCTCTGATATAATCTCCCAAGTAATTTCCTTGTTTATCATCACTGTGCCAATATTTAAGTACCCTGCTGACTAGTTTATCATAATTTAAAATTTAAGATAAGGACTTTTGTGGTGGTCCAGTGGCTAAGACTGCACTCCCAGTGCAAGGGGCCCAGGTTTGATCCCTGGTCAGGGAATTAGGTCCCACACACTGCAACTAAGAGTTTGCATGCCATGACTAAAAAAGATCCCTCATTGCAGGAACAAAGACTAAAGAACCCACCTGCTGCACCTAAGACCTGGCGCAGCCAAATAAACAAGTACTTTTTTAAAAAAAGAAATATCCTTTAAAAAAATAAAATTTAAGGTAGTGATGAAATAAAAGCAAATGAAAGTTAAAGACTAAGTCACGTGTGATATTTTGTTTGGGCTAAATATTTGTACCAGTATCAGAGCAGACAGGGCAGCATTCTCCTTCAGGTATAATTGTTTGGGGGCACATCTGAGGGTGGCACTTGGTCTCATCACAAAGGACTTTTCCATTCAAGCAGAGACAGGTAGTACAGGGCTCTGGAGACCACACAGCTTTGTTATACATGATCATCCCATTTGCCAAACAGTGTCCTTTCTTTCCTAGAAGAGAACAGTAACATTTAAATTCCTTGTCTGATCACTAGCACCTTTGAATGGAAGTGAGCCCAACGTGAAGCCCAGAGTGATAGAGCCGCACAAGAATAACATTATATGTTCATTCATACATAGGGTAAAAGTATCTTACACATGTAACCCCTTGAAGTGCTTTTCACATGTACTCTCAAGCCCTCTTACTTCTCTGAGTGGACCTCCTCATGGTAACTTGACTCTAAATTGTACTTTCCATCCTGCATCTGTCAGGATGGCTGAGCTATATAATGGCAACAAATAACCCTCAAATCTCAGTTATTTCTTGTTCATGCTGGATATCCAATGTAGATATTGTTTGTCAAGACAAACGATAGGCTTTGTCTCCAAGCAGGCTACCCTGATGGCCACAGCAGTGGGAATGTGAGATTGCAAATAACACACAAGCTCTAAAAGTATCTAATTACATTGAACCAAGGCAAATTATATGGCTACATCTAACTTCAGAAGAGACAAAGCAGTATAGTTCCATCACATGCCAGACAGCGGAGAACCAGAGCAGCACTAATGATGAGCCAGCCCACACTGTACCCTTCCCAGTGTGCAGATGGAGAGGTGAAATTAGGCTATATGCTTGTGGTGCTTCTGGCATTGAAGTCTCAATGATACATTGCAGCTATCTCTGTTTTAAGAATTGTTGTGTTGTTGAAATACAGTTCTAATACCCTTTTAAAGTACACAGTACGGTGGGTTTTAGTATCTTATTCTCTCTTCATATGTGGATAAGTGTGTCAACTAAGCAGGCCATTAGACAGCCAGTTTGAATATTAGAGGTGATGTTTTCCTTCTAATCCTAATGTTAGTCCTGACAACTCTTCTCCATTTGATGAGTCACTGTCCCCTCAAGTGAGAGCTCACATCTCTCTCCTTCTCTCCCACACCACTGTGTTAGCCCTATTCATCTCTAGGTTTATATCCAAGGGAACAGGGATTCAGATAGAAACTTGTATACAAATATTCATAGCTGTTCTATTCACAGTAGCCAAACGGTGGAAACAGCACAGTTATCCATCAGTGGATGAAAGGATAAACAAAACATGGTGTTTCTCTGCAGTGAAATATTATTTGGCCATAAAAAAGAATGAAGTACATACTACATGAGTGAACCTTGAAAACACTAGGCCAACTGAAAGCAGTCAGACATAAAAAGCCATGTATTATAGGATTCCTTTCATATTAAATATATAGAATAGACAAACTCATAGAGACAGAAAGATTAGTGATTGCCAGGGACTTGCTGGGGAAGGGTGGGTAGGAGAAAATGGGGAGTACGTGCTTTATATGTATGCAGTTTTCTTTTAGGGTGAAGAAAATGTTCAGGAACTAGGTAGTGGTGATGGTTGTACAATATTGTGAATATACTAAATGTCACTGAATTGTACACTATATAATGGTTAAATGATAAGTTTTATGTTATGTGTATTTTATCACAATTTTTTAAAAGTCTGTTTTCTAGACTACTGAAAAACATTTTAGGACAATTTAGAAATGTTTAGTATACATTGTCTATACTTTATACGCATCACCCTATATTGTATATTTTCAAAACAGATTTGAGATCACATTATCCATACTGCTTTTCAATCTTTTTCTTTTCTGTTACTATAGCTTAGATATCTTTCCACATAATTAAAGAAATTGACTTCATCATTCTTTAAGAGTTATGGGTACACTATAATTATCATTTTAGATTCCCTGCCTTGAGACTCTTTCTTCTCTCCAATCATGTTGTAAATATGACCTAAATTGTCTATTTTCATCATAATTGTATGTTATTTCTCTTAGCTTCATGGAAATAACATCATTTAAAAGTATTTGGTTCTCTTGAGACAAATATGAAGTACTGGTCACAGAACATTATGTGGTAATATTTTCTTTTGTCTTCTGAGACTTTTATGTAATGATAACATACATATAATATAATTACTTTTTCCTTCCAAACCTGGAAAAATGCAGACCATTACATATTAGTGTTTAAAATGCCTAGTTGAAATCTTTGGAAGAATTTCCAATCTTTTCAAACTTTAAAAATTCAGGAAAAACATTCTGTAATTTGATCTATATAAAATAAATTCAATGGCTTAACTTCATATTTGGTTGAAAATATTTAATAGCCATGAGTTCATAGACTCATCTGAATCATTTATTTCTATATCCTAGATAACCTATCATGATAAATGACACATGTATTACTATAGTAGGATTGAAGTGAAGTGAAGTCACTCAGTCGTGTCCGACTCTTTGCGACCCCATGGACTGTAGTCTACCACACTCCTCCGCCCATGGGATTTTCCAGGCAAGGGTATTGGAGTGGGTTGCCATTTCCTTCTCCAGAGGATCGTCCCGACCCAGGGATTGAACCCAGGTCTCCCGCACTGTAGGCAGATGCTTTACCATCTGAGCCACCAGGGAAGTACAACTATTTAAAATACATGGCATAGTAAACAGACTGGAAATAATAAACCAAATAGTAAGTATGGTTTTATAAATATAGTTGTGGAATAAGTAATGTTTTTCTTTTTTCCAATAATTTTATAAGTATATTCTATAAATGATTTTTAATTACTTCAAAATTTATCTTTATAGATTAAATTAAAAGATAATAACTTTAGTTTTTAAAAATTTTCTTCACGGAGGTTCTCTGTCTCTTCCTCTCTTCTACTATTTTCTTACCTGGTAACACATTATAGCTTGATTCTACTCCAGGAACACTTAAAAAAGATTCAAATTTTTCCTCAATACTGTAATCCAAGTTAATTATGGGAAGTTTTGCTGCAGGTGTAACTGTCTTCATCTGTTGAATTCCAAGCTGTCTAGCAGATCTGTGGGTGGGCAAGGAACTTTTTCTCAGTCTTCTATAATACGTCTTCCTTCTTTGCCTCCTAGAAGTTTCTTCATTTTCTCCAAAGTCAGTTTGAAAAATGAGAAGCAGAAGAAAACAATACAAGCTTGAAAACTTCATGCTTTCTTTTTCACCATTTGATTCCTAGGATGAAAATGAAACAGGATTTTGGAGTTAGTGACTAAATTTTTTCCCTCTGAAAGTTGGCGTATAATTGCCTATATCCCTCAGCAACAAGTCTTTGAGAAATAAAACATAGATATATGGGCTCAATGCTATACTATTACTGCCAAGTCAGAATTTAGAATTTTTCTGTCAGAATCAAAGGCTTTTGTTTTTGTTTGGCTGCATTGGATCCTCGCTGCTGCATGGAGGCTTTCTCTAGTTGCAGGTGAGCGGGGGCTACTGCTCATTACAGTCGTGTAATGAGTCGCACAGGCTTATCATTGTGTTGGCTTCTCTTGTTGCGAAGCACAGGCTCTAGGTGCTCAGGCTTCAGTAGTTCCAACACACGGGCTCAGTAGTTGTGGTGTGCAGGCTCCAGGGAAGTTGTGGCTCGTAGGCTCTAGAGTGCCAGCCCAGCAGTTGTGGGATGCCGGGTTAGTTGCTCCTTGGCATGTGGAATGTTCCTGGTCTGGGGATCTAACCCATGTCCCCTGTATTGGCAGGCAAATTCTTACCCACCGTACCACTGTGGAAGTCCAAAGAAATTTTAGTATTTTATCTTTATCTTTATAGACCAGGCATGAGCAAACTTCTGTCTATAAAGAACCAAATAGTAAATATTTTAGGTTTTACAGGCCATGCATTCTTTGTCATAACTACTCCACTCAACTCTTGTAATATGGGAGTAGACAATATGTACGCAAGTGGGTGTGGCTGTGTTCCTATAGAACTCTATTTACGAAAACAGACAGTAGGTCAGACTTAGCCCCTAGGCAATAATTTGGCAGCCCCTTTCTGGACCCACTGTGTTGTAGGTTTCCAGAGGTTACTTGGGAGATTTCTCTCCACCTGTCTGCCAAGTCATTCTGTGACTAACGTCATCCACAACTTACTTTCCCAGCTCTTCTGTTCTATTCTTTTATTCTCTAGTGTTATAATTTTCTTTGTTGGGAAGGAAGCAGCATAATTTCATCATATGAGAATAATAGCAAACTAATACCAGTTATAAAGAGGTAAGAGAGACAAAGTAACTTTTAATCAACGGGTCTTAAGAGCAGCACAGGCATGATAAAGCTGAAAAACATGTTTGAGAAATGCACACTTTTTCAGACCATAAACATGGAGTAGCACAAAACAGAAATCTCTGAGAGGGGGAAAATCCAAATTAATCTCTTGCACACTGCCTAGAGGGAGTTCCTTCCCAAGCTGAAGCCAAAGGTGAAGACCCAAGCAGAGCTTCACAATCTCCCAGAGCTGAAGAAACAAAACCTGGGGCCCCAGAGAGGCAAGAATTTGCAGAGCAGAGTACAGAGAGGTGAGAGCAACCCTGAGAAAGCCTTCCAAAGATGCCAATTCTTCAGCTGAGTACTGATTAACACATTTGTTTGAGTAGACTACTCAACACTGAAGAAAGAACTACCACGAGTGACAAAAAAAAAATTCTTTGGGCTAGAAAAGACCAGGCAGACTCTGTGTGTCCACCAGTCATAGTGGAGAACCTGTACTGCAAAGGGCATCAGGCAGAATGCTCAGAAGGGCATTGGCACATCAAAGAAAACAATTTACTCTGGGCTAATGGCTGATCTGATCACATTTAACAGAACTGAACAGCAAGCCTTCTGGAAAGGATCAAACTATATGCAGTAACTTAACCATGTCCCAGAGCACCCAGCAAGGGTTGGGAAAGTCAGCAAAAATTTACCAGGCACAAAACAGGAATTGTTGACCCATAATGATGAGGAAAATCAATCTATTGAAACACATCCATAGCACAGCTGACATAATTATTAAATAGGTCATTAAAAGATATAAAAACTTTAATTTCAAAGTTGTTAAAACTATAATTTGTATGTTTAGGAAGGTAGAGGAAAGATATTTAAAGAAATCCAAATGAACTTATAAAGATATAAAATACAATGTGAGAGAATAAACTATACTGCAAGGGATGAATAGGACATTAGACACCACAGGAAAAAGTTAGTAAAGTGGAAAATATAGTCATAGAAATTACATAAAATGAAACAGACACACACACAAGACCAGTAAAAAACATGAGCGGAATATCATCAAATTGTTGGGCAACTTTAAGCAGATCAGTTTACATCCAGTTCCAACCCCCGAAGGACTATGTTTGAAGAAATAAAGCCTGGTCTTTTCCCAAATATGAAGAAAATTATAAAGCCACATATCCAATATCAATAAACCCCCAAAATAAGAAATATGAAGAAAATTATGTCAAATAATCTTCATAATCAAATTGCTTTTATACCAGTAATAAGAATATCTTAAAAGTAACCAGAGAAAAAAACATAAGAATAGGATAAAAGAATTCTCATTCAAAACAGTACAAGCCAGAAGACAATGGAGCAATAACTTTTAGGTACTGGGGGAAAAAATAAATTGACTTAGAGTTCTCTATTTTTTTTTTAAGTTTTTTTTTTTGATGTGGACCATTTTTAAAGTCATCATTGAATTTATTACAATATTGTTTCTCTTTTGTGTTTTGATTTTCTAGTCAAGAGACAGATAGTCTCTTAGCTCCCTGACCAGGATTTGGGCCAGCACCCCTTACATTGAAAGGCAAACTCTTAACCACTGGACTGCCAGGGAAGTCCCTACTTAGAGCTGTATACTCAGTGAAAATGTCTTTCAGAAACACAGGCAAAGTAAAGACTTTTTCAGACATAGAAAAGCTGAAGGAATTAATCACCAGCAGAAATGCACTATAAAAAATGCTAACATATAAGGAAAATTATATTAGATGGAATTATGGAGCTACACAAAGGAATGAAACCACAGGAAATGACATACAAATGGATAAGTACTCTTTTACTTTTAAATCTCTTTTAAAAATTATTGTTTAATACAGTCATCTGTTTAACAGTTGTGTTAATATAATACCATTTTGGGGATTTCTATCTTAAGTGAAAGTAAAATGTATGACAACAGAAGCAGAAAGGAGAAAGTGTAAATATACTGTTGTAATGTACTTATAAGTAAAGTGGAATATCAATTGAAGGTAAACTGTAATAAGTTAAAGATACATATTATATGCCCTGTAGCTTAGAGGATAAAGCGTCTGCCTGCAATGCAGGAGACCCGGGTTCGATCCCTGGGTCAGGAAGATCCCCTGGAGAAGGAAATGGCAACCCACTCCAGTACTCTTGCCTGGAAAATCCCATAGATGGAGGAGCCTCGTAGGCTACAGTCCATGGGGTCACAGAGTCAGACATGACTGAGTGACCACATGTTTTTTTTTTAACCACTAAACAAAAAGAGTTATAGCTAATAAGCCAATAAAGATGATAAAGTGGAATAATAAAAATAATCCAAAACATTACATGTGCTATGTGTTGTGCTCAGTCACTCGGTCGTGTCTTGACTCTTTGCAACCCTATGGATTATAGCCCACCAGGCTCCTCTATCCTTGGGATATTCCAGTTAAGAATACTAGAGTGAATTGCCATTCCCTTCTCCAGAGGATCTTCCCAACCCAGAGATAGAACCAGCGTTTCCTGCATTGACAAGCGGATTCTTTACCACTGAGCCACCTGTAAATCATATTGGATGTGGATTCATTAACTGCTACAATTAAAAGGAAGAGGCTATCCAAGTAGAATTTTCTAAGACCCAACTCTATGCTGCCTATAAGAAACTCATGCTAAATAAAAATACAAATAGGTTAAAATTACAAAGATGGGAAATATACCTTGGTAACACTAATGAAAGAAAAAGTGGATGGAATATTTTAGCAATAAAGTATTTTGCCACCAGGGCTTCCCTGCTGGCTCAGTGGTAAATAATTCGCCTGCTAATGCAGGAAACACAGGTTTGATCCCTGGGTCAGTAAGATCCCCTGGAGAAGAAAGTGGTAACCCACTCCAGTATTCTTTGCTGGGAAATCCCATGGACAGAGAAGCCTGGAGACAGTCCATGAGATCGCAAAGAGTTGTTTAGCAACTAAACAATAGCAATATTTTTTTTGACATAATGCTGTTTCACACTTAATAGACTACAGTGTACTGTGAATATAATTTTTATGCACTTGAAAACAAACAAAAGAAATGTGTGACTCCCCTTATTGGTGGTCTAATCAAATCCACAACATCTCTGTAATATGCTTGTATGCTCATTTAATCAGAATTGCATGTTCCTTTATTTATGATCCTACTTTCAGTTTTTGTTTTCATTGTGCTCAGGTGATGCTTCTGTTTCCTTGCAATCTGTATCATTTATAATGGTGCTTTACTCTATAGAACTTAGATTTTGAATGAATCTTTGAAGTCATCTGCTTTTCCATTAATGGGAAATTCTTTATCATCCGTGTTCAAACTGCTCTGCCAGAAAAGTCTTCCTTAGACTGAGCTACAATTTGTTGTTGGTCACATCATGGCTCATAAGAGGTTTAAAGATAAAAGCTACATTTACACAGTTATCTTTCCTCTGAGTTCTTAATCTTTTTTATCAATGCTTTTAAAGATGTGTTTAAGTTTCTAAAAATAGTACATAGTTTTTAAAAACTCAAAATGACATGTAGGCATAAAAGACAAGTTGCCTTAACCATAATTCATAGTTTATTACAAGGGTAGGCATAGTTTTTCTTCAGGGTCCAGAGAGTAAACATTTTCAGCTTTGCAGGATAACAATCTCTGTTGAAACTACTCAGCTCTGTTATTGTACCCCAAAATAGCAGTGGACAAGAAGTAAATGGATGGCCACAACTATGTTCTGATGGCACTTTGAAAAACAGGATTTGGCCTGTGGGCCATAGTTTCCCAACCACTAGTTTAAGAGTATCTTTCAAGATGCCTCCTAAATATGTATGAACATATATATTTAAATATAAATGAACTATTCTGTATGTGTTTTAATACAACCTGTTTTCTTTCCATTCAGTAATAAATTGTGGTCATATGGACATATATAGCAGTGTTTGTAAATGCTTATGGTCTGTGCACACTCTATTTTCATTCCATAAGTTATATAACAATTTGGTGATGGATGTTTAATTTTTTTTCATTTTTCTTTTATTTTATTTTTATTCTCACTCCTGTGAGAATTCCTTGGCAACCCAGTGGTTGTTACTCCACCCTTTCACTGCCAGTGGCCCATGTTCAATCCCTGGTTGGTTAATATATTTTTGCATTATTTTACTTTCAGCCTTTCATATTTTCAATATACTTTCTATTAGCATATCATTTTTAGTGTGATATGACAATTGTTATCTTTGATCTTTTAATTGAATATTTTGTCTATTTGTATTTGTTGTAACATTTGATATCTTTGGATTGAAATCTATTTTCCAACTATCTGTTTTCTAGTTGTCCTACATGTTCTGTGTTTTAAATTTTTTTTCATTCTTGCTTACTTGTGTTTTGCTGCTTTGTTTTTATTATTCCATTAGTAATTATATACTTTTTCCTTTTATATTCTGAGATTACCACATACATCCTTGACTTATCAAGTCTATTATAAATTAGTACCTTTATCTATTCCTGGACAACTTTAACTTTACTTATCTCATTCTGGCACATCTACTACTTTTGTTACATATGTTAGTTCTTTATTCAAAAGACGAAGATGATGATTTTATGCTCACAGTTCATTTAGATCAGGCTCTCTCAATCTTAGCACTATTAACATTTGTTTCAGATAATTCTTTTTTGTAGTGGAGAGGGGAGCTGGCCCTTGTATAGTTAGTAGCATCCCTGGCTTCTACCCAGATACCACTACCACCTTCCTCTCAGTTATAGCAACCAAAAATATCTTCAAATATTACCATATGTGTTTTGGGAGATGGAAAGAATCAGTCTACCTCCAGTTAAGAACCACTAGTTTAGATCTATGTAAATATTTATCCTTTTTCTTTCTCCTTATTTCTTCCTGCATCTCCAGTCTTCTATCAGGATTATTTTCTTCCTAATTGAAGAATACTTTTTAGTAATTCCTTTAGTGCAGGACAACTGGTGACCAGTTCCTTTGTATGTTTGTTTATATGAAAATACTCATATATTATGTTCATTCTGAAAGAATGTATTTACTACATACGGAATTCTAGGTTAACAAGTGTTTTAGCATTTTGAAGATTTCACTCCAATGTCTTCTTTTTTCCATATTTTGTATTGAGTAGTCATCTGTCAATCTAATTATTTTTCCTTTAAAGGTAACTTTTTTTTGGCTGCTTTTAAGATATTCTCTATTGGGATTCATAGCACTTTTTGAATCTGTGATCTTATATTCATCAACTTTGGAAACTTCTTAGCTCTTACCTCTTCAAATAATACTCTCCTGCTTCTCTCTCCTTTTTATTTTTAGGACTACAATGACATGTATGATGTCATGTTAGTCACTCAGTCGTGTCCACCTCTTTGTGATCCCGTGGACTGTAGCCCACCAGGCTCCTCAGTCCATGGAATTCTCTAGGCAAGAATACTGGAATGGGTTGCCATTTCCTTCTCCAACATGTATGATGAAGTGAAGTGAAGTCACTCAGTCGTGTCTAGCTCTTTGCAACCCCATGGACTGTAGCCCACCAGGCTTCTCCGTCCATGGAATTTTCCAGGCAAGAGTACTGGAGTGGGTTGCCATTTCCTACTCCAGGGGATCTTCCTGACCCAGGGATCAACTTGGGTCTCTCACATTGCAGGCAGATGCTTTACTGTCTGAGCCACCAGGGAAGCCCACGTGTATGATAGTCTTCTCATTGTCTTTAATGTCACTTTCTCTCATATTTTTCTTCCTCTGTCACCCTGTGATTGAGCCTGGTTATTCCACTAACCTCTTTTCCATTTACTATCTGTTCAGCTGTGGTTTGTCCACTATTGAATCCATCCATTGACTTCCTTGTTTCTGTTTTTGTGGTTTCTTAGCTTTTTGGGTTTTTTATGGGTTTTTATTCTTTCTGATTCTCTACTGAAATTTTTAATCTTTCATGTTTTCCACATGGTACTCACATTTAAGTCTGAGTCTGACAGTTCCATTTTGGGACCTTTTATATGTCTATTTCTATTGTCTATTATTTCTTTTTAGGTTTTTAGCCATTCTCTTCTGTTTCTTTTTATGCCTGATGGTATTTGACTGCCAGCCATTACGTATGAAAAATTATGAAAATACTTTGAAGCCTATAATGATGTATTATTTATCCTAAAAGATTTACATTCAAACATGAAATTAAGTATACTATCAATCATAAATTACATGATTTGAAGCTGAGTTTCACTATATCTAGTTAATAATTATATTTTAGATCCCAAACCAAAGCCTGGTGATTTCATCAGCCTCACTTTTCCCTACCACCCCTGCTATTTCCTGCTCCTTTCCTTGAGTTTTGTTTCTGTCATGACTTGAGCGGCCGCTTTAAAGCTATGCTAAGTTTCTCAGTCACCTCTTTTGGTTCCACAGATGCCTCCAGAAGAAGAGCTCTTTGGATTTTAGTTTTGTCCTAAATATTGGCCCTGTTATTTTTCCTACTTTTTTAAAAAATAATTCTCAGCAGTCCCAATTGCCTAGACCGCAATTATGAGAGTCAGAAGTCCCCTCAGATTAGTTTTATTTCGCTGAAAATATATCCTCTTTCTTTGAGCGAATGTTTTGGGTTGTAAATTTTAATTATTTTATGTCAGAAAATATCATTTTGTTTAGTTGGAAGTAGAATTATGATTTTAAAATCATTTTCCTTCAATGCTTTACATGTATTGTTCCATTTGTTTTTTATATCTGCTCTTATCGATGAAAAGTTTAACTTGAATCTGATTCTCATCTCTTTGTAATAAATCCTTTTTCCTCTCTCTGGAGAGGTTCTTTTCAGATCTTAAACTTATTTTTAATATTCAGCAGTTTTAACATAATGTACAGGGTTTTTTGTTTGTTTGTTTTTTCCTTCTTTATGTATCCTTCTTGGGATCTTTTACTCCCAAATAGAAGATATCTTTCTTTTCCACATACATTCTTTTAACTCAATTCTTTCCTATACCTATTCAAGGCTGTGTTTTTCCTTTTTAAATTCATTCATATCTTTGTATTTGAAGGATTCCTCACGGTTTCTGTCTCACCACAAGTTTCCCTTCTTATTTCCTACATAGCTATATATCCATGTGTGTATTTATTTGTAATATATCTTCTCTTATTTCTAGGTATTTGGTGAGAGGAAAGGAGTGGTATCTGCTTAGCTTGCCCTCTTGAATCTCGGTAGTTCTTTTTATAACTTCATCCACCAGAATTATCCTCCTCTAGTCAGGTTGTACTTGGGTCACATGCTGATTTGTCACCACTTTATGTTAGCTCAACAAATGGCAGCCTCTAAGGTATTTTCATGTTAACGAACCTCAGCATGCAATCTTTTTTTCAGGATATATGTACATTAATTACTGCATTTCAAACCCGTTACTGTAGGTTATTGAGATGAAACTATATTAGAACTATGTTTTGTAATCTACATTAGTTTTTTAAAAAACTAACTTGCAAAATGTGAGGGAGGAGCAAATTCTCTAGCTGACTGGCAGCTGAAATTGTAAAAGTCAGTTCAGAGAGCAAGCTAATATGTTGGGAAGGAATGATAACACCAGTAGGGGAAAGCAATATGAAAAGTTGTCACGTGAGACAGGGTAGAAATAGAATTTGCTAAGTGGCAAGGGAGATGAACTGTGATAGTGTAAATTCTGTGTTCTACATAAAATCTGTACATGGAGATTTTCTTGCTTTGACAGTTGACATTTGGGTATGTAACTCTCCATTCTGTGGTAGATGAGAGTTATGAGGAGTCAGGCCCTGGACCTAAGGGCTATGGAGGTAAACTTAATGAGTATCTCAGGCATCATGTTGTCCCTGAGCCTGTTAACTTAACAAGAGTATTGCCCAAGCTCACCCTTCTCTCCATTATCCCTACCTATCTCTCTTTGCCTCCCCCGCCCCAAATTGGCTCATTTTTTGCTTATATAGAAGCCTAAATAGATATATACAGAAATAAATTTACAGAGCTATCTTAATTTTAACAACATCAGACTCTAAATAGTCTCATTGAAATGTTTAAATAATTTTTATGAAATGACCTCTCAATACTAATTTTATCATTGATGCCTAGGTCTTTGTTATTTTCAGTGATTTATAAAATTTCACATTGCATTTAATATTTACTTTATAATTGAGTGAATATGTTTCTGGAGGTAAACTTTTATGAGACAGTAGGTCTAACCACTGTAGGCATTATTTTGATCAAGTAAAATTGTCTTTTTAGTATTTTTTGTGTTTATCCCAACATTAAATATCATCTGTAAATCTTGATTAACTTTTTTTTTCATTAAAGTTGTTCATCGGCTGTCTTAAATAAGCTTTAAAAGGGTTTAAATTCAATTTTAATGTTCTATACAAAGCCACAAGATACCTAATTATCCCTTTTAACTTCACTTAGTAGGCTTAAAATGAAAAACATTTTTAATTGATCCTTTGTGCTCTTTAGGACTGTAAAATAGAAAAGAATGAAATTTTCAAACCAACTTATACTTCTATTGAACAAGTAATTCTATTTAAACATATAAAAATATATTTAATCCTAATTTCATAAAGTTTTAAATACTTCAGAAGTAGTCATCCTGGAAAAAAAACAAGTAAACAAAATAATGTACACTTTAAACTTTAAAAGTCTTTTAGTAAGAGCTAATTTCCTCAAGTGCTAAACATATTTGCAACACAAAACACCCAAATATTAAAACGATTCCACACGCTTTAGTAGAAACTTAAAATTTAAAATATTTTACCTGGAAATCTAAACTAAGTAGGCTTTGCTTGGTGTCATTTAAGTCTCCAGATGAAAATGAAACAAAACCAGAGCTTTCTTTAAGACAAAGAAGGGAGTGTTGAAAAATGTTAACTGATTTCTTTGTGAAATCTAAAATAACTGCCTCCCTTGGGGTTACATGCCTTTCGGTTCTTTGTGAAGAAAATCAGCCAAGAGAGTAACTAGGGAAAATGGTTACCAAGGCAAATATTTGTTCTAAATCACGGGAAAATGGAAAGCAGCGGGCGGTGGGAGGAGGGCGGGAAACATTAGTCTGTAGGCTGAGAAAGTGGAGTTAGTAGCACAAAAGTGGGGCTTAAGAAATGTGTGATTTTCACAGACTAATTGCATTAAAAATGTTAACATGCATACTAGCCTGTCACTTGAGCTTTATCAGACTGCAGAGATGCTATTGTTGCCGAATTAGAGGACTATACATTCCTGGAATGCCTTAATTGGGTTAATGTTATTTAAAGCTTTAATCAGCTCCCTACCAGCCATACCAATCTCACACACAATATTGTTAACAAAACAGGGCTTCCCTGGTGGCTCAGTGGTAAAGAATTTGCCTGCAAGCAGACACGGGTTTGATCCCTGATCCAGGAAGACCCCACATGCTGCTGCTCACAGTAACAAAGACCAAGAACAGCCAGAAATAAATAAAGTTTTTAAAAGCTGTTATATATTAGTGTCACTTAAATTATATAACTTCCAACCTTAAACAATAATAAAATAGGCAAAAGAGCCATGAGGCTTCTGATTAGGGCAGATTGGTTATCTAGTTCAGCCTCAGTTTCTTCATCTGCAAATGAGCTGGTTACAGTCAGATCAAGGTTCCTGGCCCACAGTGCTGCTAATGGGGGACTTTGGATGAATTACTGCTGTTTGTAACTAATGTTTATTCTTTATACAGCTGGGATGGTAATACCTACCTTTCAAATTTTTGTGCAAGTAGAATGAATAGCATATACAAAATGCCTGCCATAGACTAGGTAATTTTAATATCTGTTTTTTTTAAATTCTTACTTTACCTCAGGGGTCTAAATTGCTTGACAGAGAAGAACTACATTTTTGTCTTTCCAAAATCTTAATGTGACTTGGATAGATCAAATCAAGATGATAGACTGAGCACATGGGCCACCCAAATTCCTAAAACTAAAAACTACATTTTCTTTTAAAAATGTAGTACTGCACCACAAAATTATTAGTACTATTAGAAGACAAAATTTTTGATAAATTCCTTAAAGACTGAAAGCACTTAGGCTCTGTCTGACAGATGACACTATAGCCCAAACAGGTGTAAGACAGGATAATTTTATGGGTGTTCCAAGTTTAAAAATTACAGATCTTAGGAATGGTGAGATTCATTGGGAAACCGCACTCAGCAGAAGCAGGGTATATGACCCCAATCCTCCTGATGTCTCCATCATTTGTTCCAAGTATTATGCATGTACCTCCATATTGAACCCATGTTCTCATCTACTTGGTCTTGCGTGCCTAATAGGAAAGGGATCCAAACTAGCTCAACCCAGTACAAACACTAAGTTGAATATCTCTACCCACACATTCTGAGCTTTTAGTCAGTGATTCTAACATAAGTAGATAGCCCAGGATTACCAAATATTTGGGAAGATACTAACATTAGAGATAGGAGTTCCCCTCGTCTCTTCCCCCAGAATACCTACACACAATCCGAAAGAGCTTTGGAAGTTAAATCAAGAATGAGATGCCACTAGACACCTATTAGAATTGCAAAAACCAAAACAGTGAGGATACAAAGTGCAAGTGAGAACGTGGGGCAGTAAGAATTCTCGTTCACTGCTGGTGGGAGTACTAAATGATACAGACTCTTTTGAAGGTAGTTTGGAGGTTTTCTAGAAAAATTCTGCAGTCAAGCTCCTTGATATTTACCCAAATGAGTTGAAACCACAAAAACCTGCACACAGATGTTGACAGCAGCTTTATTCATAATTGCCAAAACTTGGAAGCAGCCTTCAATAGGTGAATGGATAAACTGTGGTACATCCTACAATGGAATATTATTTAGTGCTAAAAAGAAATAGGCTATTAAGCCATGAAAAGACATGGAGGAACTTTAAATGCGTATTGATTAGTGATTCCAACTATGTGACATTCTGGAAAAGATAAATCTGTCAAGACAATGATAAGGTCAATGGTTGCCAGGGGTTGTTGCGGGGGCAGGTGGGGGGAGTGGGTCGGAGAGAAATGAATAGGTGAAATCACAGAGGATTTTTAAGGCAGTGGAAATACTGTATATGATATCATGATGAATACATGTCTTTGTACAGTTATCTAAACTCAGAATGTGCATACCAAGAGTGAACCCTAATGTAACTTATAAACCTGAGTGATTATGTTGTATATAGGTTCATCAGATGTAACAAATGCACCACTCTACTGGGAGATGTTAATCAGGGAGGCTGTGTGATGAGAGTACTAGGGATATATGGAAAACTTCTGTACCTTCCTCTCAGTTTTTCTGTGGATCTGAAACTGCTCTAAAAAAAAAAGAGAGTCTTTAGGCCTTCCCTAGGAACTTCCCTATAGCTCAGATGGTAAAGAATCTGCCTGTAATGCAAGAGATCCAGGTTCGATCCCTGGGTCAGGAAGATCCCCTGCAGAAGGAAATGGCAACCCACTCCAGTATTCTTGCCTGGAGAAGTCCATGGACACAGGAGCCTGCCACGCTACAGTCCATAGGGTCGCAAAGAGTCAGACATGCCTGAGCAACACACACACACACACACACCCAGGCCTTCCCTGGTGGTCCAGTGATTAAGAATCTCCCTGTCAATGCAGGAGACACGGGTTCAGTCCCTGGCCTGGGAAGCTTCCACATGCCGTGGTACAGGTAAGTCCTTGTGACACAACTACCACAGCCTCTGAGCCACAACTACCAAAGCCCACACACCTGGAACCCATGTTCTGCAAGGAAGAATAGCCCCTGCTTGCTGCAACTAGACAGCGTCCATGCATCAAAAATAATAAAATAAATTTTTAAAATAGTCTTTAAAAGAGAATGTGGCCTGATTTGAAATATATGCATTGTTTTCGGAAGAAAAAAATGTGAATAACATGCAGTATTAGACACATTGCTTAGAGCAAACAGAAACTCATTCTTTTGAGAACAACTTACCAATAGCTATATTCTGTCCCAGCCTTCCACTTCTAGGAATCCATTATAGAAACATGTCTTCCTCTGCACAAGTGTACCTTCAGGAAAGTACTTTGAAGCATTGTACCCAAGTGTGCTGCTACTGCTGCTAAGTCGCGTCAGTCGTGTCCGACACTGTGTGACCCCATAGACAGCAGCCCACCAGGCTCCCCTGTCCCTGGGATTCCCCAGGCAAGAACACTGGAGTGGGTTGCCATTTCCTTCTCCAGTGCATGAAAGTGAAGTGAAAGTGAAGTTGCTCAGTCATGTCCGACCCTCAGCGACCCCATGGACTGCAGCCTACCAGGCTCCTCCGTCCATGGGATTTTCCAGGCAGGAGTACTGGAGTGGGGTGCCATTGCCTTCTCCCATACCCAAGTGTAGAGGGTAGGAACAGTAGGCTGTTATAAAGTTATATCAAGAGACTGAAGTAACAATTTATTATACAGACATCATAGTTGTCCACAGTATTACCAAGAAGAAAGAAACTTTAAAGCAGCGCATGTGCTATTATGTTACCTTCTTTTAACTTACACAATTTAGTATCTTCCTAGAGAAAAAATTAGAAGAAATAAATAACTGTTAGTTATCTTTGGGTGATGGAATTATGAGAGGATTTTTAGTATGTAATTCTGTATTCTTATGATGTTTTGAGCTTTTCATAACCAGATCAGACAAAAGGAATCTTTAAAAAAATTTGTTTAAACAGTCAGGAAAGAAATAATTTAAATAGCAGCAAAGAGGAATAGCCAAGACTGGCAAAGTTGCAGAGAACCAGATAATACAGTTTCTGAGGTCCCTGCTTTAAAATCTTGTGAGTTAATGGACAGTTACATGAGTCCTTCTGCAGAAACTGTTTTAACCACACTAGTATCAACACATGGAAAATGCTGGTATTAGTGTTCTCCTCCCTTTTATTATTGCAGCCATAACTGTGTTCTAAAGCTTGGCTCTGATGGCTGCTCTGCAGTTTGGTGTTGGTCACCAAACAGGATGTTAACAGGTCCTTCAGCACAGCCAGTGCACGTTCCAACTCCAAAACATATTTTTGACTTACGTCTCCTTTTCGGTATTTTTACCTCTGTGGTAGAAAGTACCAATGAGTTAGTTTCTCTTTTAAGGTTGTAGTTCCTTATGACAACTTTGTAGATAACACTCAGATAACGCTAAATTTTGAAAATTTTAAGTAAGGGTTCTCTCAGAAATGGGAGTCTTATCTTACCTCAAGCCTATTCTATATCCATTCCTAGTGTCATAGTCAAATGCCTTTTCAGCTAACTCATACTGAAGTTGCTTCATCTTCCCATAAAGAATACTACACACATCTTTTGGCCACATCACATGTAGTAACATGTGCCCCAGGCATTCGAAGTCCAGAATCTCAACCAGTGGACCACCAGGGAAGTTCCTTCAGTTCAGTTCAGTCGCTCAGTCGTATCCAACTCTTTGCGACCCCATGAATCGCAGCACGCCAGGCCTCCCTGTCCATCACCAACCCCCGGAGTTCACTCAGACTCACGTCCGTCGAGTCGGTGATGCCATCCAGCCATCTCATCCTCTGTCGTCCCCTTCTCCTCCTGCCCCCAATCCCTCCCAGCATCAGAGTCTTTTCCAATGAGTCAACTCTTCGCATGAGGTGGCCAAAGTACTGGAGTTTCAGCTTTAGCATCAGTCCTTCCAAAGAAATCCCATGGCTGATCTCCTTCAGAATGGATTGGTTGGATCTCCTTTCAGTCCAAGGGACTCTCAAGAGTCTTCTCCAACACCACAGTTCAAAAGCATCAATTCTTCGGCACTCAGCCTTCTTCACAGTCCAACTCTCACATCCATACATGACCACAGGAAAAGCCATAGCTTTGACTAGACGGACCTTAGTCGGCGAAGTAATATCTCTGCTTTTGAATATGCTGTCTAGGTTGGTCATAACTTTTCTTCCAAGGAGTAAGCGTCTTTTAATTTCATGGCTGCAGTCACCATCTGCAGTGATTTTGGAGCCCCCAAAAATAAAATCTGACACTGTTTCCACTGTTTCCCCATCTATTTCCCATGAAGTGATGGGACCGGATTCCATGATCTTCATTTTCTGAATGTTGAGCTTTAAGCCAACTTTTTCACTCTCCACTTTCACTTTCATCAAGAGGCTTTTTAGTTCCTCTACACTTTCTGCCATAAGGCTGGTGTCATCTGAAGACCCTACTACAGGCTTATATTAATCAACACATTCTTCTAAACAGTTCTTTAAGATCAGCATAACCATACTATAACCTGACAAGGAAATTATAAAAAAGGGTAATTATAAATCAGTCTCACTAATGAACATAGATCTTAGAAAACTAAAATATTAGCAAACCAAATCTACTAGTATATAAATAGGATAATATATCATGACTATACTAGGTTTATTCAACAAATACCTGGTTGATTTAAGGATAAAATCCAAACATTATATGATCATCTTAATGTTTAAAGAAGGAAGAAGGAGGAAGAAAGCTTTTACATACTAGAAATAAAAGAGAACTCAGTCTCTCAGTGTATCTACAGAAAATAACTTGCTTCCACTCCTAGCTATATACCCAAGAGAAGTGGAAACATAAATCCACATAAAAACTGTACACCAATTTTGAAGCTACACTTTTCATAACAGCCAAAATGTGGGAACAACTCAAATATCCAGCCGATGACTGGAGAAAGTAAGTATATGCTGTTTCTACAGTGGGATATTATTCAGCAATGAAAAGGAATGGTATGATACATGGTACAACGTGGATGAACCTCAAACATATTATGTTCAGTGCAAGAAGCCAATCACAAGAGGCCACATATTGTATGCCTCTTTTATATGAAGTGTCCACAGTAGGTAGATCCACTAGGCAGAAAGTAGATGAGTGGTTGTTGGGGTGAGGAGACTTAGAGTGGGGTGACACAATGGGGAGTGACTGCTAATGAGTACAGTGTTTGTTCATAAAGTGACCCAAACATCCCAAAAATATATATTAGTGATATCACCCAAATATGAAAATACTAAAACCCACTAAATTGTTTACTCTAAAAGGGTGAATTTAATGATATGTAAATTATATCTCAGCAAAGCTATTATTAAAAAATATTCAATATTGTAATACTAAAACTTTTCCCTTTCTAGGAACGAGACAAGCAGGCTCACTGAAAGTTCTGGCCAGTGCAGTAAAACAAGAAAAAGGAAAAAAAAAAATTATGTAGAAAAGTAGGAAATTGGGTATAAGTAGAAAATTGGGTATTCTCTGGTGGTTCATTGGTTGGGACTTTTGCTGCCAGCCCCCCAAGTTCAATCCTTGGTCAGGAAACTTGAGATCCAGCAGGACATGTAATGCAGTCCCCCAAAAAGTGTAAGAAAATTAAAGAAGGAGAATACTCTTATTAGACAGGTGAAATGCTTTCTTTGCATAGGAAATCTAAAATGAGGGGGTGGTGAAATGAGTAAAGGGAGTCAACTGTATGGTGAGATATGGAAAATAAATTTTTTCTGATGAGCATATTACAAGTGCTTAGGAAGCATCACTACAAACAAAGATAGTGGAGGTGATGGAATTCCAGATGAGCTGTTTCATATCCTAAAAGATGATGCTATGAACGTGCTGCACTCAATATGCCAGCAAATTTGGAAAACTCAGCAGTGGCCACAGGACTGGAAAAGGTCAGTTTTCATTCCAATCCCAAAGAAAGGCAATGCCAAAGAATGTTCAAACTACCACACAATTGTACTCATCTCACACACTAGCAAGGGAATGCTCAAAATTCTCCAAGTTAGGGTTCAACAGTACATGAATCAAGAAATTCCAGATATTCAAGCTGTATTTAGAAAAGGCAGAGGAACCAGAGATCAAATTGTCAGCATCCTTTGGACTATAGAAAAAGCAAGAGAATTCCAGAAAAACATCTACTTCTGCTTCATTGCCTCTGCTAAAGCCTTTTTGTGGGTCACAACAAACTGTGGAAAATTCTTAAAGAGAAGGGAACACCAGACCACCTTACATGCCTCCTGAGAAATCTGTATGCAGGTCAAGAAGCAACAGTTAGAACCAGACCTGGAACAATGGACTGGTTCCAAAGTGGGAAAGGAGTACAGCAAGGATGCATATTGTCACCCAGCTTATTTTATTTATATGCAGAGTACATCATCAAAATTCTGGGCTGGATGAAGCACAAGCTGGAATCAAGATTGCCAGGAGAAATATCAATAACCTCAGATATGCAGATAATGCCACCCTTATATCAGAAAGCAAAGCAGAACTAAAGAGCCTCTTGATGAAAGTGAAAGATATAGCTAGTCAATCCTAAAGGAAATCAGTCTTGAATATTCATTGGAAGGACTGATGCTGAAACTGAAGCCCCAATACTTGGCCACCTGATGTGAAGAACTGACTCACTGGAAAAGACTCTGATGCTGAGAAAGATTGAGCAAAAGGAGAAGGCAACAGAGGATGAGATGGTTAGATAGATAGCATCACCAACTCAATGGACATGAATTTGAACAGACTCTGTGAGATAGTGAAGGACAGAGAAGCCTGACATGCCACAGTCCATGGGTTACAAAGAGTAGGAAACCACTTAGCAACTGAACAACAATATTCCATTGTATATATGTACACATGTTCTTTATTCATTCCTCTGTCAATGAACATTTATGTTGCTTCCATGTCTTGGCTCTTGTAAGCAGAACTGCAATGAATTCTGGGGTGCCTGTATCCTTTTGAACCATGGATTTCTCTGTATATATGCCCAGGGGTGGGATTGCTGGATCATATGATAACTATTTTTAGTTTCTTAAGGAACTTCCAGATTGTTCTCCACAGTGGGTGTACTATTTTATTTTACATTCCCACCCACAGTGTAGGAGGGCTCCCTTTTCTCCATACCCTCTCCAGCATTTATAGACTTTTTTATGATGGCCTTTCTGACTGGCATGAGGTGGTATTTCATTGTAGTTTTGATGTGCATTTTTCTAATAATTAGTGATGTTAAACATCTTTTTATACGTCTCTTGGCCATCTGCATGTCTTCTCTAGAGAAATGTCTATTTAGGTCTTCTGCCCATTTTTTGACAGGGTCGTTTGTTTTTTGGATGTTGAGCCACATGAGTTGTTTGTAAATTTTGCAGACTAATCCCCTATCAGTTGCAGTGTTTGCAAAAATTTTCTCCCATTCCATGGGTTGTCTTTTTGTTTTGTTTGTGATTTCCTTCGCTGTGCAAAAGCTTTCAAGTTTAATGAGGTCCCATTTGTTTATTTTGGTTTTATTTCCACAACTCTACTCAGAAAATGGCTCAGAAAAGATACTGCTGTGTTTTATGTCAAAGAGTGTTCTGCCTATGTTTTCCTCTAAGAGTTTTATCCAGTTTTCCCAGCACCATTTCTTGAAGACACTGTCTTTTCTCCATTGTACAGTCTAGCCTCCTTTGTCGTGTTAGTCACTTAGTCGTGTCTGACTCTTTATGATCCCATGGGCTATAGACCACCAGGCTCCTCTGTCCATGGGATGCTCCAAGCAAGAATACTGGAGTGTGTTGTCATTCCCTTCTCGAGGTAATCTTCCTGCCCCAGGGATTAAACCCAGGTCTCCCACATTGCAGGCAGATGCTTTACTGTCTGACCCACCTGAGAATGCCTTCTTGGTTGTAGATTTATTGACCATAGGTGTGTGAGTTTATTTCTTGGCTTTATATCCTGTTCCATTCATCTATATTTCTGTTTTTGTGCCAGTACTATACTATTTTGATGACAGTTGCTATGTAGTATAAAGTTAGGGAATGTGATTCCTCCAGCTCCATTTTCCTTTCTTAAGATTGCTTTGCCTATTCAGGGTCTTTTGCATCTCCTTACAAATTTTAAGGGTTTTTTTTTTTACCTTGTTCTAGTTCTGTGGGAAATGCCTTTGTTGATTTGATAGGGATTGCATTGAATCTGTAGATTGCCTTGGTCAGTATAGTCATTTTGATAGTATTGATTCTTGCAATCAAGAACATGGTAGGTCTTTCCAGCTGTTTGTGTCATCTTCAATTTCTTTCATCAGCATCTATAGCTTTCAGTGTACAGGTCTTTTGTCTCCTCTGGTATGTTTATTCCAAGACCAGGCTAACATCACTTAACACTTGGACTTGAATGTCACACTCTGGAGATAGCTGAGTCATTCAGGCTTAGGTCATGAACACAAAAGAATGGATAGCTGGGATAGCTTAATATTCACAGCTCCCAGCTATCCATTCTTTTGTGTTCATGATCTAAGCCTGAATGACTCAGTTATCTCCAGAGTGTGACATTCAAGTCCAAGTGTTAAGTGATGGCGCTGACTGTGTCTCAGTGGAATTGTGGGGCCATTGAATCAGCAGCATGGCATTGTGCATAACTGTGATTTGTTCTTCTTTGTTTACTAATATATTCAGCTTCTGTCAGTCAGAAAGAATCTTCCTATATCCTGTCTGGACGTCCTCAAACTACCATCTATTTCATCTTCCTAGTCTCTCCTTGATTTCTTGAAATAATATCTACAGAAAATACCTCCATGTGTTCGGCCTCCCATTTGTTCCTTAATCTTCTGTGATTCAGCTGTGGCATTTATGGTCGGTGTAAAAGTGCCCTCTCAAACATTCAGTGGCCCACAGAAGCCATCTATCAGCCTTCTTTTTTCTTATTGTCTTATTGATCGCCCTATTCTTGGAAATCTATCTACCCTTCCTTCTATCCATCTTTCTTTCTCTTCATCTTTTACTGACTTCATCCCACCCACTTCCACATCATAAATATTCATGTTCTCCATCCTCCATAGCCCTCTTCTGTATCTGTCCTTGCTTGCTCTCATAATATTGTTCATCCAGTAAGCAAACATAAAGGAGCACTAACCACATTGCTTTAACATACGCCAGTGAGCTACAGATCTATTCTAAGCTCTTAACTGTTTCCTGAGCTTTATATCCAAATTGCCAACTTTCATTTGTTCACCTTGGTTTGGATCTCTCCCACGCATTGTATCAGCACATACAGAAGAACAAGATGTACCGTCTACTCCAAAACTTGTTATTCCTCCTGTATTCCTTATTGTGATAACTCGTGGAAATTCAGAAATGCAAGATTTACCTAATTACTGGTTTTACTGCTCAGAGGGGTTTTAAATTTTGGTTCCATCTCTCCCTTTTATAGCTATTTATTTAAGTTTAGGCTTGAAAGGAGATGTGAGTTTATATCATGTCTTCACAGCCAGGATATAGTTTTGCTTATCCAAACCAACTTTTATTAACACTTGCAATATTCGGACAAGTGTTTCAAGAGGTTTAGGTTAAATTTTTTGGAGGAGAAATTTTGTGCAAAGAAAATAACATTTGATATTTATGGTTTAATTTCCATTCTTAAAAACTACAGTGATTTTTTTTTTTTTTGCCATAAGAATGTACATTCAAGGGTAAAAATATAATGCATGTTATTTTAGCAGTTGGTTTTATAGAGTCTTAAAAATAACCTAAGAACAGACATTTTTTGTATGTCCTTTGGCAGAATCAGGTCCTCACTTTTTCCTACATACCCTATACATGAAGGGGATAGAAGAGAAAGAAACTGGCAGCATTAACTAGCTCCACTATGTGCCAAATGCTCTCTGGCTAGGGACAGTACTCAATAAATCCTTCAACCCAATAATGTAGCTTGTTATACTCCAGTTTTCAGAGGAAGAACACTGAAGTATTACAGTCTAAATGAGGAAACTAAAGCTTCACAGAGTTAATTTGTCTGACTTGCTGAGAAATGGAAGAACTGAGCATAACTTCATTAGTCTGATTTCTTTCTTTTCACAACAGTCAGGCTACACACTTTTCAGCTCACCCCTACAGTGTTCCTTCTCCCAGCAGAAATGGAAGGATGGGTAGAATATATTCTGCAGCCCACATCAGCAGAAACTGACTCTCATTACCATTATGGCTCCACATGTCCATAAACCATAGGAGTCAGATGCCTTCAAGATGAAAACCAGATTGCCTGAGTGTTTGGGGAGCAGACATGATGAAAGTCACTGCAGAGGCATCAGGGCCAGAATTCATCTTGGCCTCTGGCCTGCCAGGGAGAACTGGATGAGTCCCACCCTCCCCTGGGACTAGGTTCTTATCTTTAAAAAAGACCACTGTTGACAACCCAGGTGTTTTTCTCTGGCATTCTGGATGTGTCATTCCCACTTTGGGATGAACCACCACAGCCACAGCCTCCAAAACTGCTCTTTCCCTGTAATTTTCCTCCTGCCAACTCTGAAACCTACACTTAGCATGAGGTTTGTGAGATGATTACACATATGGTAGTTTTAACGTTTGCTGGAAATGGGATTCTTTTCTACTGATACACTGTCTGAAGGCAGTGGCTATAAATCAGAGCAACCACAATATTTACAAAGGTATTTTGTGAAAAAGAAGACTTTGGCAACCGGTTAAGCCATCACTCATGGGGGATAAAGTGAAGCTCTCTTGCAGTTTAATAAATCAAAACATAGTGTGTTTGTCCATGGCCTCATTTTTTCCCCATTACTGGTGGGTGATATCATCTTTTTCATTTCCATTAGAATCTTTCAGCATCTGAGAGTAGGAAAAAATTAATGCTAACTTCATTTATTCCACTTTTTAAACAAATTTAATTTTAATTCTAGCAGATTTCTAAGTGCAATTTTCAAACTCTCCTAGGGTTTATGGAATTTTTATGAATAGTATTCTGGAAATAACTGACTTTTCTGTATGTGCAAGATATTGTTTTTGAATTAAGTTCTTTTCTCAATTTGCCCAGATGAAACTCTGATCTTAAAAAGAATAAAACTAAACTCCTCCCTCCAAATTACAGCAGAAGAGTAGATTTAGAAATTGCTAAAACAATGTGTAACAAAGACTAAAATATCCATGATCATACCCTGTTGACACAACTAATGCATAAATAATAGTATTTTTAAACACAGTGCTCATCTTTACTCTGCATTTCTCTACCAGAGTGAAAAGTTTGAATGTGGCCACTCACATGCATATAGGTATTGAAAGCAAACAGGTGTTATTGCTTTAAAAACTCAAGACTCCACCTTCTGATAGCCTGATCTTTTCTTCAGTCCCTAACTTTAATATCATCTTTTCCAAGAAACTGTCTCTAGTTCCACAGTTCACCCATAGTAGCACACTAGCTTTACTACTTTGCCAGGACTGATTAACTCTGTTTTATATTATAAATAGTGGTTTCCATACATTTTCCCCAAATGTATATAAATTCTTTCAGGACTTATACACATGTGTGCTGCTAATTAAGTCATTTAAGTTTTTTTTTTTTTTTTTCTTTACTGTGTGCATCTTCAGCTCATTGCTAAAATCTGTAAAAAAAAAAAAATAATAAGGATGACAAAGGTCTTACTTACACTTGATTAGAATCAGTTCTTGTGACTGTGTGGATGACAATAAACTGTGGAAAATTCTGAAAGAGATGGGAATACCAGACCACCTGACCTGCCTCTTGAGAAACCTATATGCAGGCCAGGAAGCAACAGTTAGAACTGGACATGGAACAACATACTGGGTCCAAATGGGAAAAGGAGTATGTCAAGGCTGTATGTTCTCACCCTGCTTATTTAACTTATATGCAGAGTACATCATGAGAAATGCTGGGCTGGATGAAGCACAAGCTGGAATCAAGATTGCCAGGAGAAATATCAATAACCTCAGATATGCAGATGACACCACCATTAAGCCAGAAAGTGAAAAAGAACTAAAGAGCCTTTTGATGAAAGTGAAAGAGGAGAGTGAAAAAGTTGGCTTAAAGCTCAACATTCAGAAAACTAAGATCATGGCATCTGGTCCCATCACTGCATGGGAAATAGATGGGGAAACAGTGGAAACAGTGTCAGACTTTATTTTGGGGGGCTCCAAAATCACTGCAGATGGTGATTGCAGCCATGGAATTAAAAGACGCTTACTCCTTGGAAGGAAAGTTATGACCAACCTAGATAGTATATTCAAAAGCAGAGACATTACTTTGCCAGCAAAGGTCCGTCTAGTCAAGGCTATGGTTTTTCCAGTGGTCATGTATGGATGTGAAAGGTGGACTGTGAAGAAAGCTGAGTACCAAAGAATTGATGCTTTTGAACTGTGGTGTTGGAGAAGACTCTTGAGAGTCCCTTGGACTGCAAGGAGATCCAACCAGTCCATTCTAAAGGAGATCAGTCCAGGGTGTTCTTTGGAAGGACTGATACTAAACCTGAAACTCCAATACTTTGACCACCTCATGGGAAGAGTTGACTCATTGGAAAAGACTCTGATGCTAGGAGGGATTGGGGGCAGGAGGAGAAGGGGATGACAGAGGATGAGGTGGCTGGATGGCGTCACTGACTCGATGGACATGAGTTTGGGTGAACTCTGAGAGTTGGTGATGTACAGGGAGGCCTGGCATGCTGCAATTCATGGGGTCCCAAAGAGTCGGACACAACTTAGCGACTGGACTGACTGAACTTAGTACTAAGTTCAGTCCAGTTCAGTCGCTCAGTCATATCCAAGTCTTTTCGACTCCATGGTCTGCAGTATGTCAGGCTTCCTTGTCCATCACCAACTCCCAGAGCTTAGCCAAACTCTTGTCCATTGAGTTGGTGATGCTATCCAACCATCTCATCTTCTGTCACCCCCTTCTCCTCCCGCCTTCAACATTCCCAGCATCAGGGTCTTTTCAAATGGGTCAGTTCTTAACATCAGGTGGCCACAGTATTGGAGTTTCAACTTCAGCATCAGTCCTTCCAGTGAATATTCTGGACTGAATTCGCCTAAGATGGACTGGTTGGATCTCCTTGCAGTCAAAGGGACTCTCAAGAGTCTTCTCCAACACCACAGTTCAAAACCATCAACTCTTCAGCTCTCAACTTGCTTTATAGTCCAACTCGCACATCCATACACAACTACTGAAAAAAACATCTATTGATTAGACAGACCTTCGTTGCCAAAGTAATGTCTCTGCTTTTTAATATGATGTCTAGGAGAAGGCAATGGCAACCCACTCCAGTATTCTTGCCTGGAAGATCCCATGGACAGGGGAGCCTGGTAGGCTGCAGTCCATGGGGTCGCTAGGAGTGGGGCACGACTGAGCAACTTCACTTTCACTTTTCACTTTCATGCATTGGAGAAGGAAATGGCAACCCACTCCAGTGTTCTTGCCTGGAGAATCCCACGGACGGGGGAGCCTGGTGGGCTGCCATCTCTGGGGTCGCACAGAGTTGGACACGACTGAAGTGACTTAGCAGCAGCACCAGCAGCTAGGTTGATCATAGCCTTCCTTCCAAGGAGCAAGCCTCTTTTAATTTCATGGCTGCTGTCACCATCTGCAGTGATTTTGAAGCCCAAAAGAATAAAGTCTGTCACTGTTTCCCATTGTTTCCCCATGTATTTGCCATGAAGTGATTGGACTGGATGTCATGATCTTAGTTTTCTGAATGTTGAGTTTAAGCCAACTTTTTCACTCTCCTCTTTCACTTTCACCAAGAGGCTCTTTAGCTTCTTCGCTTTCTGCCATAAGGGTGGTGTCGTCTGCATATCTGAGGTTATTGATATTTCTCCCGACAATCTTGATTCCAGCTTGTGCTTCGTGTAGTCTGGCATTTTGCATAATGTACTCTGCATATAAGTTAAATAAACAGGATGACAATATGCAGCCTTGACATGCTCCTTTCCCTATTTGAAACCAGTCTGTTGTTCCATGTCTGGTTCTAACTGTTGCTAACCCGCATACAGGTTTCTCAGGAGGCAGGTCAGGTGATCTGGTGTTCCTGTCTCTTTCAGAATTTTCCACAGTTTGTTGTGATCCACATAGTCAAAGGCTTTGGCATAGTCAATAAAGCAGAAATAGATGTCTTTCTGGAACTCTCTTGCTTTTTTGATGATCCAACAGATGTTGGCAATTTGATCTCTGGTTCCTCTGCCTTTTCTAAATCCAGCTTAAATATCTGGAAGTTCATGGTTCACATACTGTTGAAGCCTGGCTTGGAGAATTTTGAGCATTACTTTGCTAGTGTGTGAAATGAGAGCAGTTGTGTGGTAGTTTGGACATTCTTTGGCATTGCCTTTCTTTGGGATTGGAATGAAAGATGATCTTTTCCAGTCCTGTGGCCATTGCTGAGTTTTCCAAATTTGCTGGCATATTGAGTGCAGCACTTTCACAGCATCATCTTTTAGGATTTGAAATAGCCCAATTGGAATTCCATCACCTCTATTAGCTTTGTTCGTAGTGATGTTTCCTAAGGCCCGCTTGACTTCTGCATTCAAATGGGTATATCTTTCCTTATCTCCTGTGCCTTTTGCTTCTCTTCTTTTCTCAGCTTTTAGCAAGACCTCCTCAGACAACTGTTTTGCCTTTATGCATTTCTTTTTCTTGGGGATGATCTTGATCCCTGCCTCCTGTATAATGGCACGGACCTCCATCCATGGTTCATCAGGCACTCTATCAGCTCTAGTCCCTTAAATCTATTTCTCACTTCCACTGTATAATCGTAAGGGATTTGATTTAGGTCATACCTGAATGGTCTGGTGGTTTTCCCTACTCTCTTCAGTTTGAGTCTGAATTTAGCAATAAGGAGTTCATGATCTGAGCCACAGTCAGCTCCCAGTCTTGTTTTTGCTGACTGTATAGAGCTTCTTCATCTTTGGCTGCAAATATAATCAGATTTTGGTTTTGACCATCTGGTGATGTCCATGTGTAGAGTCTTCTCTTGTGTTGTTAGAAGACGATGTTTGCTATGACCAGTATGTTCTCTTGGAAAAACTCTGTTAGCCTTTGCCCTGCTTCATTTTGTACTAAAGGCCTAATTTGCCTGTTACTCCAGGTTATCTCTTGACTTCCTACTTTTGCATTCCTGTCTCCTGTAATGAAAAGGACATTTCTTTTAGGTGTTAGTCCTAGAAGGTCTTGTAGGTCTTCATAGAACCGTTCAATTTCAGCTTCTTCAACATTACTGATCAGGCAATAGGCTTGGATTACTGTGATATTGAATGGTTTGCCTTGGAAATGAACAGAGATCATTTTGTTGTTTTTGATATTGCATCCAAGTATGGCATTTCAGACTCTTTTGTTACCTATGATGGCTACTCCATTTCTTCTAAGGGATTCCTGCTCACAGTAGTCGATATAATGGTCATCTGAGTTAAATTCACCCATTCCAGTTCATTTTAGTTCACTGATTCCTAAAATGTTGATGTTCACTCTTGCCATCTCTTGTTTGACCAATTCCAATTTACCTTGATTCATGAACCTAACATTCCACGTTCCTATGCAGTCCATCACCAGTCACATCCACAACTGGGTGTTGTTTTTGCTTTGGCTCCATCTCTTCATTCTTTCTGGAGTTATTTCTCCACCAATCTCCAGTAACATATTGGGTACCTACTGACCTGGGGAGTTCATCTTTCAGTGTCCTATCTATCTTTTTGCCTTTTCATACTGTCCATGGGGTTCTCAAGGCTAGAATACTGAAGTGGATTGCCGTTCCCTTCTCCAGTGGACTATGTTTTGTCAGAGCTCTCCACCATGACCCGTCCATCTTGGGTGGCCCTACATAGCATGGCTCATAGTTTCACTGAGTTAGAAAAGACTGTGGTCCATGTGATCAGTTTGGTTAGTTTTCTGTGATTGTTGTTTTCATTCTGTCAGCCCTCTAATGGAGAAGGATAAGAGGCTTATGGAAACTTTCTGTTGGGAGAGACTGACTGAAGGGGAAACTGCATGGGACCTTTTGAAGGAGGTCCATTATCCTCATTACCTCCACCATAGTTTGGCCTCAGGTCAAACAACAGGGAGGGAACACAGCCCTGCCCATCAACAGAAAATTGGATTAAAGATTTTCTCAGCACGGCCCCGCCCATCAGAACAAGACCCAGTTTCCCCCACCTGTCAGAGCCTATTCAAACTCATGTCCATTGAGTCGGTGATGCCATCAAACCATCTCATCCTCTGTCATCCCCTTCTCCTCCCACCTTCAATCTTTCCCAGCATCAGGGTCTTTTCAAATGTGTCAGCTCTTCACATCAGTTGGCCAAAGTAATGTAGTTTCAGCTTCACCATCAGTCCTTCCAATGAATATTCAGGACTAATTTCCCTTAGGATGGACAGATTGGATCTCCTTGCAGTCCAAGGGACTCTAAAGAGCCTCCTCCAACACCACAGTTCAAAAGCATCAATTCTTTGGCGCTCAGCTTTCTTTATAGTCCAACTCTCACATCCATACATGACTACTGGAAAAACCATAGTCTTGACTAGATGGACCTTTGTTGGCAGAGTAATGTCTCTACTTTTTAACATGCTGTCTAGGTTGGTCATAGCTTTTCTTCCAAGGAGTAAGTGTCTTTTAATTTCATGGCTACAGTCACCATCTGCAGTGATTTTGGAGCCTAAAAAATAAAAGTCTGTCACTGTTTCCATTATTTCCCCATCTATTTACCATGAAGTGATGCAAAGGGATGCCATGATCTTAGTTTTCTGAATGTTGAGTTATAAGCCAACTTTTTCACTCTCCTCTTTCACTTTCATCAAGAGGCTGTTTAGTGCTTCTTCGCTTTCTGCCGTAAGGGTGGTGTCATCTGCATATCTGATGTTTTTTGCTTTTAAAACTAATTTCAAGCAGGCTTTAGTGAAACAAACAATATTTTCACTATGAAATCACCAGTACGATAGCAGGAGGAGCCATGCCGTCATCTATTTATGGTGGCATGCCATTTGGTATCTGTGATTCAGAGTAGTGAAAGTAAATTTTAAGTGTTTTCATGCTGAAAATGGTTTATTTATGTCTTTTGAAGGGAGAATTAGCAATGATCAAGCACTTAGCAATGATCATTTTTTCTGTCTACAATTTGATGGCTCCCCTTAGTTCAGTTTGTTTAATACAGTTTTTAAAGGTTACTTTCCATTTATAGTTATTACAAAATATTGGTTATATTCTCCATGTTGTCCAGTATGTCCTTGAGCCAATCTTACTTACATCCAAAAGTTCATACTTCCCACCCCCTACCCCTGTATTACCCCCTTCCCCCACCCTCACTGGTGACCCCTCGTTTGTTCTCTGCTTCTGTGAGTCTGCTTCTTTTTTGTTATATTCAATAGTCTGTTATTATTGTTTAGATTCTACATGTAAGTGATGTTATATAGTATTTGTCTTTCTCTGTCTGATTTCTTTCACTTAGTGTAATGCCTTCCAACTCCATCCATCTTACTGCAGTTTCTTGAACCATCACAAGACCTATGCAAGCATTATGCTCTGTGTCAAATAGGAATAAAAGACTAAATCAAACCACTGTAATTAATCTTGCTTCCTCATATTTTCTCAGAGACTCTTTCTCAGCACCCCATTGCCCCTCCCCAGTACCATCTTGGCCAATTTCATGACTGTAACACACAACTGGATGCTAGTTCCTTCTAAACAAGCTGCTAGCAGTGACTCCTAGCATGCATCTGCTTTGTTCCAATTACTCTTTGCCTCTCAAAATCACATGAGGGTCTTGCCTAAGTATGTGTTTCACATGCTTTTGGCACAGAGTTAGGTGCTCAGCATTTTATTTTTCAGTTTCTGTTTGTTTTAACCAACTAGTCATATTGTTTACCAGGCACTTATGTGCCAGGAATTACAGTAGTTGCTTCTGTCTTGGACCAAGTGTCTTTCCTGAAGTCCTTCAGATTTTATACGGAAACATCTATCTAAGAACTTCTCTGTATTTACTTTCTTATTTAAAGCTTTGTTTTCCAGTCATTCTCCTATAATTCTCAGTTTCACTAAATTACTTTTGTTTCCTTTAGCTTTTTTACTTGTAAGTCATGTGCCTTCAATGAATTCAACAAATGTTTGTTAAGCCTACTGTATGCCTTGATACATACCCTCTTGCAATGAATGGAGCCATCAGTGTCAACATCTGACCCGAAGTTTTGTGGGGGTGTCCATCGTATTCTGTGGAATGGTCCTAACACCATACTTACAGTATGTAGCTATGAGTGACTGGTAGAACATGGTGGTAGAGGGTGGACATCAGTTGTTCGGTGCCCAATAACTTCCCTTCCTTCTGCTAAAAGCATTTCTCTCCTTTGAGGAAATTTTCCCTCATGGGCTGACACACCCTTGAAAATTAATCCCAATGGAATACTGCACAGAGATTAAATACTACCCAGCAATTAAATATACAGTGGAATACTACACAGCGACCCCAGATAGAAACTCTATCTTCACTGAGAAAGCTCTTCAATACATTGCTGAGTGAAGAAAAGAAATGAGAAAACAATATGGTGTAATATGATTTTATTCACTAAATTTTCTCTATTGAGGTATTTTTCACTGAGATGTAATTTCATATCTTCTGTGGGTCTGTAGAGAACTGTAATATGGGAAGAGATCTGCAAGATACCTGGGGACAGAGGGGTGGAGACTAGAATTGGGGTTATGTCAAAGAAGACTTTAACTTAGCTTTTACCATTTTATATATATATATATATATATATATATATATATATATATATATATATATATATTTATGGCTGCACTGGGTCTTTGTTGCTGCAGACAGACTTTATTTAGTTGTGGCGAATGGGTGCTACTCCTTGCTGGGGTGCGCCAGCTTGTCAGTGTGATGATTTCTCTTGTGGAACAGAGACTGTAGGTGAGCAGATTTCAGTAGTTGTAGCACATGGGCTTAGTTGCACCACAGCATGTGGGACTTTCCTGGATCAGGGATCACACCTATATCCCCTGCTACGGTGGGCAGATTCTTAACCACTGGACCACCAAGAAAGTTCCTTTAACCATTTAATTTTCATAGTGAGAATGCACGTGTTAATTATTTGTATAAAGAGAAATGAAAATGTGATATTTCTCACCAAAAAGAAAGCAAGTGGAGACTTAAATATGTCAGGAACTTCCCTGGTGGTTAAGATTACACAATTCCACTGCTGGCGGTACAGGTTCCATCTCTGGTCAGAGAACTAAGATCCTGCATGCCTCACAGCTCAGCCAAAAAGAAAAGGAAAGTAAATATGGCAGGCTAAGATGACCATCTATACCCTTTCCCACCATTTTAATTGTTCAGAAATTCTGGATTGAGTACAACATGTCGTAAGTATTATAGTCAAGCTCAAAAGAAAGAGGTAGAAATGTCCCAAGAGCCATAAATAAGGAGACAAATCAAAGCAAGAACAGGAGCTAGTGCTGGGTAGAACACAGATTTGGGCCCTGGGTCTGGAAGACAGCCTGGACTGTATCAGATACTAGGGTAAATCCTCTTCCCAGAGCTGGGGCCTCAAGGATTTCTGTTAGTTGACAGAGGAAGAGGAAAACTGCCAGCCAGGCCAAAGAAACTGCAGGGAACTTAGGTGGAGAAACTCACGTCTCCAGATCCCTGGCATAGATATATACTGGATCTCAGTTTACACTGCTTGTGTGGTTTAGGTAGAAGCCCAAATCTGGAAAGGAATATAAATTGAACATACAGGGACTTCTCCGAGCTCTGGGAAAAGCCACCTTGAAACTGCCAGAGAGGGAAATTCTCACACAATTTCACAGAACTGTCACAGAAAAATATGACCCCAGATGAAAGAGTGTTAGTCACTCAGTCACGTCCAACTCTTTGCAACCCCATGGACTTGTAGCCTGCCAAGCTCCTCTGTCCATGGAATTCTCCAGGCAAGAATACTGGAATGGGGAGCCATTCCATTCTCCAGGATATCTTCCCAACCCAGGGATCAAACCCAGGTCTCCTGCTTTGCAGGCAGATTCTTTCCCATCTGAGCCACCAGGGAAGCTTGTAGATGAAGCAAGTATACATTTAAAACATTATGCTTAATTTCATAAAGCAAACTTCTATAAGTGAGAATTATAAAACAATCTAGACAAAAACTAGTCAATCTAGACAAAAAAAGTACAAGGTTAAAGATACCAAAGAAGTACCTAAAATATAAACCTAATTTAGAAATAAGGGACAGTTTCTTAAAATTTATTATTTTTGGTCGCACTGGCTCTTTGTTGCTGCATGCGGGCTTTCTCTAGTTATGGTGAGCGGGAGCTATTCTCGACTGTGGTGTGCAGGCCTCTACTGCAGTGGCTTTTCTTGTTGGGGAGCACAGGCTCTTGGAGCGCTGTTGTCATACCCGGGTTCAGTAATTGCAGTTCTCAGGCCCTAGAGTGCGGGCTTGGGCTCAGAAGTTATGGCACGTGGGCTTAGTTGCTCCACGTCATGTGGTATCTTCCTAGACCAGGTGATCCTTGCAATGGCAGGCAGATTCCTATCCACTGTGCCACCAGGCAAGCCCCAGAGCAATTTTTTTTTTTTTTTTTTTACAAAAACCTATTGGAAAAAGAAACAAATTTACATTTATACATTTTTTCTTTTTTTTTAATACATTTTTTCAATGTCGTTAGAATTTTTAAAATTTAGAAACCAGTGGATAAATGAAACAACGGTTAAATATTAGTAAAAAGAAAATTAGAAGATGTATTTGAAGAAGTCAGACAAAGAACTTCTAGAAAGATAATTAGATGGAACATAAAGGAGTTCAGTTAAGCATAGAATTAGGTGGTTTAATGTAATCCAATAAGAGTACCAGAAAGATAGAATGAAATAGATGCTATATTTAAAATAAAAGAATGTTGTTTTGTCAGATATCCTCAGGTGTTTGTCCCAGTGCAGAAAAATTTGAATGACAGGATCCTATGTGAAAATATGGACTAGATTTAAAGGGACAATTAAAACTTCATACATGAATGTATCATCTCAGAATTTATAAAGGACATTAAAAAGTGGGGGGTGGGGGGGAGGGAAACAGCCAAACTCTTAAGTGGCTATCCCATTTTATATCTCACCAACAATGTCTGAGGTCTGCATTTGTCACATTCTCACCAACATTTGTCTTTTTATTGTCTGTCTTTTTTACTATAGATATTCTAGTGGATCTGAAGTGGTTCTGTATTCTTTTAAAGTAGATTTCAAATTAAGCATCCTGCAAATCTATTTTTTACACTAAAGTATTACATTCAAGCTATTTATGATAGTTCAAATTGTTGTTGAATGCCTTTTTAAACTATCTTACAAAGTCTAGTTATAATTTAAATAGAAAATAATATGTTCACATTTCCTGTTTTTTCAGTCTTTTATAGTCTTCATCCAGTCTTTGATTATAATATTTTTAATGTGTTTTAAATACTGTATTTTTCTGATAAACACAAACCAGACAATATTACCATCACTACCCACCCTGCCACCCCACCCTCAGTACCCACCCAAAAGAAAAGACTGATTATATTTTTGCCTCAAGAACTTAAAGATTGGTTACTTAGGGAAAGCATGAGGTAATAATCACCTTCCTCTTATAAATAGTTAAATGATTTCAGACATCCATAATCATGTTTGCATAAATCAGGGTCTCCAGGCCACTCATTTAGGAGCATCTTACCTGAACCTCTCTGGTGGCTTAGAGGATAAAGCATCCGCCTGCAATGCGGGAGACCTGGGTTCAGTCCCTGAGTTGGGAAGATCTTCTGGAGAAGGAAATGGCAACCCACTCCAGTACTCTTGCCTGGAAAATCCCATAGACGGAGGAGCCTGGTAGGCTGCAAAGAGTGAGGTTGCAAAGAGTTGGACACTTCACTTCACTTCACTTACCTGAACATTATTATCACTTTCAGGTAGAAGGGTGTGGCAGAAAAGCCCAGCTATTTGCAAGTGCTCTTGGAAGAAACAGGAGGGCCCTGCTTAAGCAAGTTCACTAGTAGTATTTCAGTGGAGGCTTTCAGCTACTCAATTCTGTTAGTAGGACAAATTGTTTTAATTGTTTTAAGATTTTTTTTTTTTAAGTCCAACTGTCATTTCTTCTCATTTCTTGCTTTGTAAGAGGCAGAAAACCACATCTGGTTAGTATTCACTGCTTTTGGCACTTATAAGTAAAGGACCCTCTTTCTGTTGCAAATGTATAAATACTGTGCTTACAGTTTTTGATATTTAAAACAGGATGGAATTTACATTTATATGAGGCTGAAGTATGACCTTTAGGAAAATGGAATCTGTCCTTAGACTGTCTTGTCTTTAAAAAAAAAAAAAGCTTGACTGTGTTGGCTCACATCCTCTGTTTCCATTTTCTTTTGTTGCTGGGCCACGTAATCCACCTTGGACTGTTGTTGGGCAAGCCTCTGGAGTCCTGGGGCCTGAGTTCCCCTCCAGACCTTCATCATGATGTCTTTCTGTTCTCAAATAAAGTTTGTACAGGCATTTCTTTGGTCAGCCTCAGCCTCTGGAAATTAGTATGTTTCTTCGAGTATTATTTAAATATGCAAATTGGCTGAACTTTAATATAAGGAGATTAGGAAAGATAAGTAGAAAGTTTACAAACATTCAGGACTTCCCTGGTGGTCCAGTAGTTGAGAATCTACCTGCCAGTACAGGGGACACGGGTTCTATCCCTGGTCCAGGAAGATTCCACATGCTGCGGGGCAACTAAGCCCATGCAGCACAACTACTGAGCCTAGGCTCTAGAGCCCGTGCTCGGCAAGAGAAGGCACTGCCATGAGAAGCCTGGGCACCACAACTAGAGAGCAGCCCCGCTTGCCGCAACTAGAGAAAGCCCACGCACAGCAACAGAGCCCCAGTGCAGCCAGAAAGAAAGTTTACAAACATTCAAAGAAATGTTTTTACAAGTAAAATTTTCATGTAACAAAAAATTTTAAGCTGCAGCTTTTGGCCCACTTATCTCAAATGTGGTTCAACTAATTCCAGTTTAACAAAGTCACGTGGACCATATTTTCAGAATAGAGAAGTGTTAAGCAATTGAACTGTTATATAAATGAGCCAAGAAAAAGTCAACAGTGAAATCTCCATATTTTCGGACAACTTTAAGCCTTTCCACATATTGAAATACCGAGAGAATGGGAATGCAGTGAAAACATTAGTTAGAGGACACAAAAAAATAATAAAAATTTATTGTGCATAAGATAAGACCTTCAGGGAAAAAGAAATCCAGAAAATACCTATCAAAAGATGGGCCCTTGGGGACTTCCCTGGCAGTCCAGTGGTTAGGACTCCATGCTTCCACTGCAAAGGGTGTGGATTTGATCTCTGGTCAGAGAATAAGATCCCACATTGCAGTGCAGCATGGCCGGGGGGAAAAAATGCACCTTTGGTTATCAGTAGTGACCCAAAAAAAGGCATATTCAGTTCAGTTCAGTCGCTCAGTCGTGTCCGACTCTTTGCGACCCCATGAATCGCAGCATGCCAGGCCTCCCTGTTCATTCTCAAAACAGTATTTCAGATACCTCAACATCAAGAAAGGCTTGCAGATTGTTAGCCTTAATTCAGGATGATCAGGTAAAAGAAAATAGGTTTTATGTTCTTGGTCCCAAATCCTAGAATATCTGTACATATTTCATGCAGTTAGGGTTGGCTCTTCAAGACAGAAATGATAGAGCTGGAGAAGACCCAAAAAAAGATAGCAAAGTAATTGAGATGGGCTTCTGGATGAGAAAAAGAACAAGCATTCTCCACCCTGGATGGCAGAGGGGAAGCTTTTCTGTGTTTACTTGCTTATTGTCTGTCTTCACTGGGTTGTATACTTCATGGGCTGAGGGGAGCTATCTTTTGTATTTTAATTTTTTGTTGAAATATATAGATACAGGAAAGGGCACACATGTCATAAATGCACAGTTGGATGATTTTTCACAAAATTACAGAACCATTCACTGGAAGAGGAACCAGAGCAGGAGCAGCCCCCAGGGCCCACCCACCTGCCACAGGTACTACAAGATGGGGTTAGTGCTTGTCACTGCATACACTATCCCTGAGGTCCATCCATGTGGAGTGTAACTGGTGATCATTCATTTCACAGCCCTTGAGCCTTCTGTCACATGGATGAGCCACAAAGCATTCACCCAGGGTTCTGTCCCTGGCCCTCTCCAGGTCCTGGCAGTTGTAAACAGTGCTGCTGTGTGCATGCCTTTTGGTGATACAGGTACATGTTTATGTTGGGTATAATTGGTGAATCTTAGGGTAGATGTATGTTCAGCTTTTGGAGGTGTTGTCAAAATAACTGTGCCCATTTACACTCTCACCCACAGGGTGTGAGGGTAACAGTTGCTTGTATCAGTTTCAACACTGGTTTTGTCAGTTGTTTGTAGCCATTCAGGTGTGTATGTTGTGGTATTCCATTTGTAGTTTTTATTTTTACTTTCCTGATGCTTAGTGTTATTTTGTTCCAGGACATACCCAGCATTTAACAAAGTACCCAGTGTTTTGATTGGAGCTCTTTCAACAGGGACAGAAATGTAAAGTCACATTGGCTTAACAAAAAGGAAAGTTTGTAGCAGAGAGCTGGAGTAGTTCAGACAATTAAAGAAAGGGTAGCCTGCATGTGGGGATCACATCAAGATAGAGGATTTTCCCTCCTGTTGTGAGGCCCTCATTTCTGCACGATTCTCTGCTGGTTGTCTATCAGGGCAACACACAGGCCTCCCACAGCCTGGAAGAGGCTGCCCACTGAACAGCCCCTGCTGGAAAAGGTTTTGTCCTCCCAGCATCTGCCATTTGGCCCAGGGTACATTATATGCTGTTCATGAGGAGCTAATAGTCTGTGATGACCTGAGCCAATCCTATGAAAGGGACAGGTCTGTTGCCAGAGTAAGGGTAATAAGAAAGCTTGCCAGGCAAAGAAAAACAGGTCTGACAGTCCACAATAGTTCCACACAATAGCCATGCTGCAAATCATTTTGAGTGATGAATTAGTCAATCCAAGTTCATCACGTGTGTACGTCTCATTGTGTGTGAGAGGATGAATTTGAAATACTTTTACTTAAGAATTTCTCTAGTAAAATAAAGCAGTTTCAGGACAAAGCAGCAAAGAAAATCCTCTGCCCTCAATCAATTCAAGAGCTAGTCCATGCTGAAAATTTGAATTATTATAAGATGCATTTTGCCAGTTCATGGATGGTCTGTAGACAGATGCATATGTGAAAGCGTTTTCATGTTTGCTCCTCTCTTATTACCTGGTTTGAATCTCAAGTCAAGCCCAGGATCAGCTGACCCCTTCTTCCGGCCTGGTCCTAAGGGCGCTGCCAGATGGCAAGATGTGTTACTCTAAGACCCAAAGAACAAATGTGCATTTTCTCTTAAGAGTCCTTAGGTAAAAAAAATGGGAGCCCCTTATTAGAATAAGCCTAATACTTAAACCCATGGCAGAACATAAGAAGGTGTATATAGAGTAAGGATCTAGGTGAATTTTCCTACCTCTCACAGAAATGTCACGTGGGATCCTGAGTGGGAATTCTGAAACAGAAAACAGACATTAAGTAAAAACTAAGATAACTAAATAAAATATAGACTTCAGTTATAAAAGTGATATCTCAATATTGGTGCATTGATTGTAACAAATATACCACACCAATATTAGATGTTAATAATATAGGAACTCTGTACTATCCTTCCAATTTTTCTGTCAATCTAGAACTGTTCTAAAAAATTATTTGTTTTAAATTCAGTAGAGGGGCTTGAAAGGAGCCCATGTACAGGGAGGGAATTATTGGTCCCTGAAGCATAAGCCTTATTGGTTTCAAGGTGAGTCTACTCTCAGCTGGACTGTGGGTCACCTGAAATTTGCTTCGAGAAAGGCATTGGAGTTAGGAAGCCAGCTCAGCTTGGCTTCTTTACTTTGGGCTCAGGGTCATTAGAACAGCCTTGCAAATCTCTGAGCCTTTTTTCCCTTATTTTTAAAGTGTGCATAATTTTATATCCCCAGTTCATAAAGGTATCCTGTGAATAAATATGTAAAGATCTGGCAAAGTTAGAACTATTGTGCAAATAGAATACATTATTATTGTCATTTGGATTATTTCATCAAGACTTGTTTCCTTTCTCACATTTTAATTCTCTTGCCTAATATTCATTTTGGTTTATGAAAATAAAGTTATCAGGACTTGATATAGTACATGATTTGAACCATTTAAAATTTTAGTTACAAACATTATTTATGCCCTCTTTTATTTTGTCCCAGGGTGGGGGATTTCCTCTATTTCTAAGGACATGGGTTGACTTAATTATTTATTTTCTTTCCATTTTAAAAAACTGAAATTAATTTTATTAATTTTTTTAGTTGGAGGCTAATTACTTTACAATATTGTAGTGGTTTTTGCCATACATTGATATGAATCAGCCATGGGTTTACATGTGTTCCCCATCCTGAAACCCCCTCCCATTTCCTTCTCCATTCCCATCCCTCTGGGTCATCCCAGTGCTCCAGCCTTGAAAGCATTTTAACATAGGACTCTAGAATACAAATTTGGACATATATCACTACCTTTATATATATAATAATTTAAATACTATTTAAACCTTAAATTCTATACCCAAACTATTCATCAAGTACGAGGAAAAATTGAAAATATAAATGTAAAAGGGCTCAAAAGTGGACCATTGAAACATACTACCTTCATCAGCCACTCTGCTAAAATTCTTCACGAATGACAGTAGAGAGAGTTTGAAAAGACGTAATACACAAAGATGAAGAATAGGCCAGAGGAAGGCAGCAGTACATTCAGGAAGCAGATAATTATAGTTTGATGAGGCCCAGACAAAGCTGAGACCTAACCCCTGAAGGCAACATGCCCGAACAGTCGTTTGGAGGTTGCTTTGACTTTCCCTGGGAGTATGGGAACCATCCCTGGGGGCAGGGCCTCAGGGGCCATTGCCACTGAAAAATGACCTCCAAGTCAAGGGTTTCCAGCCGAGTGTGACTCTCAGCACGCAGGAGACTGGGAAAGCTATCTTCCTTGGAGGAAGGAACAAATCAACCGATTTGTTCTCTGGAACCTCTGAAAAAGGGACTGTGGGTAGGAGGAGAATTAGTAGAAAGTCTATATGAGAGGCAGTCCATCCTCGCCCTGACGGAAGGCCTGTGTTTTGAAAAAGCTTGGCACTACTAAAAGGGGCCTGGACTCAGCAATACAACCTCACTCCTCTGGAGAGAAAACTAAGAACCTCTAATAAAAAATAGGCACAGGGGAGTTCCTTGGTAGCCTAGTGGACAGGACTCTGGGCTTTCACTCCATGGCCTGGGTTCAATCCCTGGTCCAGGAATGAGACCTAGCAAGCCACACAGTGCAGCCAAAAAATATACGCACACCAAGTTGCTTGCACTAGATCACGAGCCCGTTACCGTTCAGTTCAGTTCAGTTCAGTCGCTCAGTCATGCCCAACTCTTTGTGACCCCATGAATAGCAACATGCCAGGCCTCCCTGTCCATCACCAACTCCCGGAGTTCACTCAGACTCACGTCCATCAAGTCGGTGATGCCATCCAGCCATCTCATCCTCTGTCATCCCCTTCTCCTCCTGCCCCCAATCCCTCCCAGCATCAGAGTCTTTTCCAATGAGTCAACTCTTTGCATGAGGTGACCAAAGTATTGGAGTTTCAGCTTTAGCATCATTCCTTCCAAAGAACACCCAGGGCTCATCTCCTTAGAATGGACTGGTTGGATCTCCTTGCAGTCCAAGGGACTCTCAAGAGTCTTCTCCAACACCACAGTTCAAAGCATCAATTTTTCGGTGCTCAGCTTTCTTCACAGTCCAACTCTCACATCCATAGATGACCACTGGAAAAACCATAGCCTTGACTACATGGAACTTTGTTGGCAAAGTAATGTCTCTGCTTTTCAATATGCTATCTAGGTTGGTCATAACTTTCCTTCCAAGGAGTAAGCGTCTTTTAATTTCATGGCTGCAATCACCATCTGCAGTGATTTTGGAGCCCCCCAAAAATAAAGTCTTGACACTGTTTCCCCATCTGTTTCCCATGAAGTGATGGGACCAGATGCCATGATCTTAGTTTTCTGAATGTTGAGCTTTAAGCCAACTTTTTCACTCGCCTCTTTCACTTTCATCAAGAGTCTTTTTAGTTCCTCTTCACTTTCTGCCATAAGGGTGGTGTCATCTGCATATCTGAGGTTATTGATATTTCTCCCGGCAATCTTGACTCCAGCTTGTGCTTCTTTCAGCCCAGCGTTTCTCATGATGTACTCTGCATATGTTAAATAAGCAGTGTGACAATATACAGCCTTGACGTACTCCTTTTCCTGTTTGGAACCAATCTGTTGTTCCATGTCCAGTTCTAGCTGTTGCTTCCTGACCTGCATACAGATTTCTCAGGTCAGGTGGTCTGGTATTCCCATCTCTTTCAGAATTTTCCACAGTTTATTGTGATCCACACAGTCAAAGGCTTTAGCTGTTAAATTGTATGTGGCATTGTGGATGTGTAATTTGTCTTTTGAAAGAGAAAACATCTTAAAAGCTCAAAATGTCTGTGAATCTATGAAAAAATTCAAATTAGATCATAATAACTTCTCTTTTTTTAACGTTTAAAAAAGTATTTTTTATTTGGCAGTGCTGGCTCTTAGCTGTGGCATGTGCAGTCTTTAATTGTAGCATATGGGATCTAGTTTCCTGACCAGGGATTGAACCCAAGCCCCTTTCATTGGGATCACAGAGTCTCAGCCACTGCACCATTAGGGAAGTGCCCAGACCATAGTAACTTTAAATTACAATCAGTTTCAATGGTTTGCACGTTACTTTGAGATATATAAAATAGTGAGAGTTTTATTAGTAACAATAAAATTGCCAGTGAATATCTGAATATTACTTTCATCATCTGCCTGCATTTCATTATTTTGCTGGCACAATTACATATTAAAAATTGTATATGAAGAGAAAGTTGTGAAATTTAGAGTTTTTAGCACTGATTATTACATGTATGTGTATGTGTTCAGCTTCTTAATTATCATTTCTGACTATTGTAAAAGAAACCAACTTGCCTTGCTTTTTAATTATTAGTCTAGAAGGGAACAGACTACATAAAAAAGTGTACAATTGCTACCCAATTAATTAGAATGAAAATGACAATCTTAAAAATCTTAAGAACTACTTCTTGGACTTGTATCCTCACCTGAAGTGATGTTTATTGTTTAGTACTCTTAATGGAGTAGAGCTTTTACGGGTACACTTGCCTTCAGATTTATTGCAGGGTATATGTTTCTTGGCTATATATTTGACTGATTTTGCTTGCCTAAATTTCCCCTTTCCATTCTAAACAGGGAAGGTATAAAGGGATTATTTGTGTAAGCTCTCTTCCTTCCTAGGAACAGAGTGATTTTATAGCTGCAGAAGGAAGAAGGCTAGAAAATTCTAGGAGGTGGATAGAGGTATTGAGGTCATCGCTTGTTGGTTAGTATGTGTGTGCAGAAGGATTCCCAAGGGGCTGTGTTATGTGCATCCTCACACATGTGTCACGCCAACCTCTCTTACCAAGTTCTTCCCCCTGAGAGAGCCTGTAAGCCACCAAAGCCCCAGGAGCAATGAGCCTAGGTCTTGGTTTCTAAATACCATCAGCTTCCTAAAGAAACACTGATATACGTTGAATAAATCAGTGACTTGTGAGTCAATGGCGATAGAAAATAAATAAGGGAGAAGTGAAGCTCGTTTTTCTGGTGAAAATCTACTTGCCAGTGTGGAAGGAATGATGGAGACAGTCACCCTTTGGCACCCCTCGTGTGGTTGACTCAGCTTTGAGGCACCAGCAGGCCCAGGCTGATGAGTGGATGTCTGACTGAGGAGCCAGACAGTAGCCTGGTCTCATGATGTCCCCTTGGAAAATTCCAATAACAGAGGGGAAAGGGTGGCTTTTGGGTCACCCCAGAAGCACAGCAGCATTTCTGGAGCCCTCCCAATGTGGCATCATGGGGAGACATCAGACCTGGACTGAGGCCCAAGAGGCCTCATTTTCCAAACTGCCAAAACTGCCTGGGGCAGTTGGGGCGGGGAGGATGTGATGGTCACAGGAGGGAGCTGGGAACAACTGAAAATTTCTGGTTGAAATGTTATGTTTTTGTAAAGCAGGAAGATGGCCCTGTTTGGGGAAATGCCACTGAGTATCCAGGGATGAAGGGTATCATGACTACCACTCGCTCTAGATATCTGTGAACACTCAAGGATACATTTAAACTCAAGATTCAAGGTTTCCCATTCATTTAAGTGGCAGGGGGAGTGAACTGGGATAGAATGACTGATCCGTAATACATGGTTGGTTTTCTCTAAAGTTCTGTTTAAAATTCTCTTCCCTTTGGACCAGCAGCCATTCCAAATGGGTCTCAGGTAGAAAACTGGGACGAATAACAAATTCCCAGCTTTCTCGAAGCTACCATTTTTTCTATCATAAACACCAGGAGAGTTCTTGACTGCAGACTCCAGGCACATGGCAAGCAGCTAAATACACACACAACCCCCACCCCTTTTTTTTTGGCTGCATTGTGTATCATGTGGCTTCCCTGGTGGTTCAGATGGTAAAGCATCTGCCTGCAATGCGAAAGGCCTGGGTTCGATCCCTAGGTCAGGAAGATCCCCTGGAGAAGGAAATGGCAACCCACTCCAGTAGTCTTGCCTGGAAAATTCCATGGACAGAGGAGCCTGGTATCATACAGGATCTTAATTTGACCAGGGATCGAACTCATGCCCCCAGCACTGGGAACATGGAGTCTAATCACTGGACCACCAGGAAAGTTCTAAACATCCATTTTTGAATCACCACTTAGGACAAACTTCCTGTGAAAGACTGACAGGCCCAGTGTACGCACAGGATCAGCACAACACAGCCTGTTCCCAGCCTTCCCAACAACACTGTGAAGCACAAAGCTCCCATTTGCTCCCTTTAGGTTCCAGGCCTGGACCTTAGTTTTACTAGTGGCAGAATGTGAAGTGTCCAAGGCGATTTCCAAGTCAGGGTGATAACTTTCCTGTCAACCTTTTTTTTGTGTGTGTAGCTATTTTTTCATGTTAAATATTCTAAAACATTGGCCCGATGGCTGCCTTATCTGAGTACATCATCTTAATCCTTTCTTGGTGATTCTGTTGTCTTTTTTGAATGTCAAATACAGTAATATGTAGAACTTTTAATTGCTTTTGAAATGTACTGATATTTGGCTGTGACCTCAGACCCACTTTGCATTTAGTTGTATCACTTTTTCCAACTTTTCTGTCTTTTCCCTCCAGGCCACTTGTATGTGTACACTCTGTCAGTGAGACCCACGTTTTATATTTCTAACTATCAGCAATGGTATCTAGACTTTGCTGTTTATGTTGTGTCTCTGGGCTCCTCTTCAACCTTTAGTTGCTTTCTTCCTGTCAGCTTTGAATATTTGAGGTCACCAGGCAAGTGAATGAAGCTGGATAAACGGGGCAATATTATTAACTTGTATAAAAGGAAACTTTCCACACAAGTCCCTAAGAGCTCTCCAGAAATGCCCGATCTCTTCCTAATGTCAGCATTTCTACTTTTGGTTTTTATTTTAAAAACTAAAAGGAGTACATTTTATTTTTTTTAGTGAAAGCTTCTAATCTAAACCCTCCTTTTGCTCATGAGAAGAAGGCCTAGAGAGGCTGAGGTCTGCTTGGAGGCAGACCAAGCCCTTGGGCCTCAAGCTGGAACTGGCCCAGGCCACGTGCTTTCAGCTCAGCCTGGAAGTTACACTGCCAGTCACATGTTCTCCTTTACATTCCTCATACAGTTGTTATTAATTTAGAAGAGCCTGAGGTTTAAAAACCAGCCAGCACTTTCCATTTAAAAAATTTAGGTATACATTTTCTCATAAAAACTGCTTCCCTGAAATTAGAAATCATCTGTAAGTTTAAACCAGGCCCACCCCAGCCTTTGGTCAGAATGGCTTGGTGTTTGGATGTGTTCTTGCTCCATCAGCATCTTTCACACACGGGTCTGAGAGCACTGGCCTCACACGCTGGCAACAAGCT